>NC_089753.1:45221412-45233912 GCF_040412425.1 Macrobrachium rosenbergii | reverse complement strand
TGCTTCCTTCATCACATGTATATATATATATATATATATATATATATATATATATATATATATATATATATATATATATATATATATATTAAAAAGGACCTCATTCAAACTGCATGGTATCTATAGATACCATCCAGTTTGAATGAGGTCCTTTTTTAGTAATTTAGTTAATGCACAGAACAATTGTGTATGTGATAAAGTTAATATATACGTATGTATACATATATGTGTGTGTTAGTGTGTGTATTAACAGATAGTTAGACACAGAGATAGATGCATAGATAGAAATATATATATATATATATATATATATATATATATATATATATATATATACATATAAATACATATATATATATATATAAATACATATATATATATATATATATATATATATATATATATATATATATATATATATATACATATATATATATATATATACATATATACATATATGCATATATATAGTAGGGAGTACAGATAGGAAGAACAGTCAGCTCATCATTGATATATTTATTAATAGGTGCGCTTCAGGATCACCCATATCCCATCTTTTCTGGCTAAAAGATACAAAAACACTAATTAAAACTGACAACAGAGCTTACAAAATTAAAATGCTTTAAAGATTGAAAAATGACAATGACAAAACAAGAAATAGATTACCTTCAGTAGTAAAGTCCAGAGGATGAAAACTGAATAAGAGTAAACAAGGTTAGCAAGTAAACAAGAAAGGCGGGGGTTACTATAGTACGACCGTTTTAGGAAGAGACTTTGCCCTCTTAAACTGACCATTAACCTTCTGACTTCAAGCTCTCATTGTTTGCGCCTGTTATCAAGCACGTGTACTATAATAGAAAGTTCTGAATGAAGTTTTGTTGTCCCACTTAAATTTTAGATAAAAAAAAAAAAAAAAATTCATAATGCTGCCTTTGATTTTATATGCCAGCACGTTAACCCTTTGATTACGGCCGAGATGAGACCTCACACTTACCACAATCCGGAGGGTTTTCAGACGGTAGTCACCCGTAGCATGCTACCAGACGCACGAAATCGTAAACAATCATT
The DNA here is from genome assembly GCF_040412425.1 of Macrobrachium rosenbergii. Classification (NCBI taxonomy): domain Eukaryota; kingdom Metazoa; phylum Arthropoda; class Malacostraca; order Decapoda; family Palaemonidae; genus Macrobrachium; species Macrobrachium rosenbergii. The sequence goes on along the minus strand of NC_089753.1, from coordinate 45,232,844 downwards.
GTAATAGCGTTTGTATTTGTTGTTTTGCTGCAAATTAACCTGTTTTATTTATATGATAATATTGTGATAGTAGCGATCTGTGATATAGATATTATGCAATTAATGTAACAACACAAATAAATAAACATAGGATAAGTACTATATATCGGGGTTTAGTGTTGCCAGAGGTATAAGCACTGCACTGATTGAGGATGACAGTCTTCTTTTTTTTTTTTTGTCATTTTCTCTAATTCTGTTGAATCCGTAAAGGACAGCTACATCACAGTTGTGTATTATAGTTAAAAATTATTTGTATATTCGTCAGAAAACTAATCATAAAGAATGTTCATCATTTTATGGTTCCGCTTACTATTCCACTAGCTGGGCAAAAAAATGAGAGAGAGAGAGAGAGAGAGAGAGAGAGAGAGAGAGAGAGAGAGAGAGAGAGAGAGAGAGAGAGATGACAGAATAAAAATTTTTACCTATGATTTATTCCTTCTAATTGTACATCAATAACATTGGAGAGTAAGTAGACACAATCACAATATTGGTTGCAATATTAACCACATTTCTGGGTAATATTTTTATCAATGATCAAGCACCCAGCTGACAAGGGATACGCAATCTAGAAATTCAGATGAATTCTGCAGTGTTTGAAAAATGGTTTAAAACCCAGCTTCTTCCCAATATAGGGCCATCTGCCATCATAGTGTTGGATAACGCTTCTTATCATTCAGTTCGAATTAATAAACCTCCGACAATGTCTGCCAAAAAGGATGAAGTTAAAGACTGGCTAATAAAAATTAGTAAAGTTGCAAAGACATTCATGTAAAGAAAATGATTACGTGATTGACAGACTGGCAAGAGATCATGGACATAGTGGTTAGGCTGCCTCCATATCACTGCCAGTATAATGCAACAGAACTGATATGGGCACAGGTGAAATCATACGTGGCAAAGAAGAATCATTTTAAAAATCAGACCTGCTTCCTTTGGTCAAAGAAGCAATTGAATCCATATCTTCTGACAACTGGGCTAATGATGTGAGACATGCCGAAGATATAAAAAGAGATGACGCTTCAAGAGATGTTTGCATTGATAAATATATAGATTCTTTTGTTATCGATGTAGCATCCTCTGACGAGGATTCTTCATAAGTAATGTCTCCTCATACTTCGATTGTAAATAAATTTATTGCTTTCCCTTGTTGTGTGATATCCTGTTGAACACTGAAATTGAAATAAATTGAAATATAGATCTGTTTTTTTAATGACAGAAAGTGGCAGAAATATCTTTAAAAATCTACATATAACAGAAATGCCACAGCAGTGATGAGTATCATATGACAGTGCTTTAAAAGCACAGGTAAATCTAATACTGTATAAATGTGTAATATATATATATATATATATATATATATATATATATATATATATATATATATATATATATATATTTATAAATATATAGTTTGAGCTTTTGTGATATAGTTTTCTTTTTCTTTAAAAGCATACCGTAATCCGTCTTTACCTCCTTGCTGTATCAAGGTTGAATTTTCACTGTACAGCTATAAAATAGCTCATAATAAAACATTCTTTAAATATTGTTACACCCAATATATATATATATATATATATATATATATATATATATATATATATATATATATATATATATATGTAACAATATTTAAAGAAAAAAATTATTATGAGCTATTTTATAGGTGCACAGTGAAAATTCAACCTTGATACAGCAAGGAGGTAAAGACGGATCACGGCATACACGAAAGAAAACAATTCAAAAGCTCAAAACTATATCACAATTATATGACTTCGATAACAGCAAAGGAACAGTAATAAAAAACTATAGTAGATGACGTAACTCAAGAACATTGCTCAGTACAGCATCCAAATAAACAAAACTGAAAATGAAAGCAAATCTAGGTTTCCAAATTTCTTGCATCTATCATTTTCATATATTGAATTTTTTTTTTTTTATCTAAAATTTAAGTGGGACAACAAAACTTCATTCAGAACTTTCTATTATAGTACACGTGCTTGATAACAGGCGCAAACAATGAGAGCTTGAAGTCAGAAGGTTAATGGTCAGTTTAAGAGGGGCAAAGTCTCTTCCTAAAACGGTCGTATTATATAGTAACCCCCGCCTTTCTTGTTTACTTGCTAACCTTGTTTACTCTTATTCAGTTTTCATCCTCTGACTTTACTACTGAAGGTAATCTATTTCTTGTTTTGTCATTGTCATTTTTCAATCTTTAAAGCATTTTAATTTTGTAAGCTCTGTTGTCAGTTTTAATTAGTGTTTTTGTATCTTTTAGCCAGAAAAGATGGGATATGGGTGATCCCGAAGCGCACCTATTAATAAATATATCAATGATGAGCTGACTGTTCTTCCTATCCGTACTCCCTACTATATATATGCATATATGTATATATGTATATATATATATATATATATATATGTATATATATATATATATATATATATATATATATATATATATATATATATATATATTATATGTATATATATATGTGTATATATATATATATATATATATATATGTATTTATATGTATATATATATATATATATATATATATATATATCTTTCTATCTATGCATCTATCTCTGTGTCTAACTATCTGTTAATACACACACTAACACACACATATATGTATACATACGTATATATTAACTTTATCACATACACAATTGTTCTGTGCATTAACTAAATTACTAAAAGGACCTCATTCAAACTGGATGGTATCTATAGATACCATGCAGTTTGAATGAGGTCCTTTAGTAATATATATATATATATATATATATATATATATATATATATATATATATATATATATATATATATATATATATATATATATACATCACGAAGGAAGCAGTAGGGAAAGGCATCCTCATCATCTACAGTTTATTTTCAATGCCGACGTTTCATGACGAATTCTAAGTCGCATTTTCAAGGCTATAAAATATAATATAATTTGCGAACATCAATAACAAATTAATGCAATGGCAACAGCTCTTTATGTAGTAAAAATATTTAAAACAAAACACCTCATTCCAAGACAAGTCAATAATGAGTAAAAGGAGTTCACTAAAATCTTAAAACAACCTACCTATATGAAAGAAAGAACAAGACTAACATAAATAAGTACAAACAGAGTGAGGAAAACCAGTTGCCCAAACTAGGCTATAAACAATTTCACTGAGGACGATTGAGTATTTAACGACGGCACAGTCTTCCTGATAATTATGGATTCTAGGATGGTTAAGTCGTTGTTGTTCTGCACTCGGCCTAGGATGGAAAAAATCCTTGCTGTCAATATAAGTTTTACATAATTTTGAATGATTTCGTATATTTGATTGCTCAGGATTAGATAACCTGCTACCTGTTCTATGACTTATGCCCCTGTGGGAATCTATGCGGACCTTCAACAGCCTCCTCGTGCATCCCACATATGTATATCCCGTGATCACATCCCGGGCAAGTGTACTTGTAAACAACGCTGGACGAAAACAGAGGACTGAGCCGGTCTTTGACTCTGAACAGAGACCCTATTGTAAAGGGATTTTTCGGGATGATTTTCAGGTTTAAAGCTGGAAAACTCTCTTTGAATAATGGCTGTGCATTTTCTCCTAAAAGTATCATCATGCACGAAAGGGAAACTTGCATACATCTTTAGTTTCGGCACAGTCGATTCAGGTGTTGCCGAGTCATTTTCTGTAGTAGCAGTTTATTTAGGGATCTGAAAAAAGTCGTGATGGAAAACAATTATTATTGAAATATTTCACTAAAAAGGATATCTCATCGTGGAAACTCTTCCAGTTTGACGAGTGGGTGTAAGCCCTATGGAGGAGGGTTAAAATAGAGTTCAGTTTCAAATGAAAGAAACACGAACTATAAAAATTCATTCCCAAACCAGTAAATGTATTTTTCTATACACACCTGTGTAAAAACCTGAGTCACCTCTGGAAATAATAAGATCAAGGAAGGGGAGTTTGTTATTTACCTCCTTCTCCATAGCGAACCTTATGTTTGGATGTTGTCGGATGACGAACTCCAGAAAGGACTCTGCATGACATTCATGACGAAATAGGAGAACGTGTCGTCAACATATCTTCGATAAAATAGAGGGCGGAACCTAATGGGACATTCTTCTATTATGCGCTCCTCCAGGAGCACATGAAGATGTTAGCAAAAATTGGACCAAGTGGTGATCCCATGGCCATCCCTTCAGTTTGTTTATACAAACTGAAGGCAAAGGTCGTGTCCAGCACGGCCAGCTCTAAAAGTTGTTTAAAAAAATGTTCTACTAAAATTATTAAAAATTGCATCTTCATCAGTAAAAAGTTTGCTTAATATTATCTCAGTATTATTATTATTATTATTATTATTATTATTATTATTATTATTATTATTATTATTATTATTATTATTATTATTATTATTATTGGAGAAGCAATTCCACAGTTATGTATATGTACATATATTTAAAGATAAATATACAACTGTGGATTTGCTTCTTCATTTTAAGACTCATGCTACTATGAGTATTTTTTTTATTACTATTATTTTTTTTTTTTAGAATATGAATCCAATCCATACGGGACAAGCATACAGGGACCATTGACTTGAAATACAAGCCTCCAAAGTATATGGTAGACAGGTTTTCCAGGAATATTGGAAAAGTTTTCCGTGCGTCTTTAATTGTGTTCTTGAAGAATCTAAAATTATTTCTTTTCCGAAGAAGAATTTTTCTTTAAATAAGACAAGCGATTTAAACTACTCTGTATCCTTCAAAAATCTACTGTTATAATTTGATGCTGGTACCATAAAAAAACTATATATTTATAACTTACTCTGCTATGCGAAAAACTTAATCATTCCTTGCTGGAGGCAGCCATCTCTCTCTCTCTCTCTCTCTCTCTCCCCTTAATAAGGTGATCAATGGCAATGGAGAAGCCTTGTTAAAACAAAAAGGTCACTTTTCTCTTGAAGCTGACTGGATTACTGGGCGCTAGTGATGACCATTTCAGGAAACAGAAATTCTTGAGACCACCTTATTTTTAACTATTGGGAAAAATTAAGGCACACAGACGTGTATACAAACCAGTGTATACACACACACACACACACACACACACACACATATATATATATATATATATATATATATATATATAAAATATATGTATATATACTTATATATACATATATTTATGTATATGTATCTATCTATAATAATAATTTCAAGTTGATCTTGTCCTCCCAGGGGTGAAATTTTCTAGAAAGCTTTATTGCCACGAAAATAGCATTTTTTTAAAGAAATAAATGTAAATGTAGCGAAAAATCATCATCATCGTATCCTTTTCCTCGTCGTCGGGAGGAGATATCTATCTATCTATCTATCTATCTATCTATCTATCTATCTATATATGCATATATATATATATATAATATATATATATATATATATATATATATATATATACATATATATATATGTATATAATATATATATATATATATATATATATATATATATATATATATATATATGTATATATATGTATATATATATATATATATATATATATATATATATATATATATATATATATATATATATATATATATATATATATATATATAAATATATATATATATATATATATATATATATATATAATATATATATATATATATATATATATATATATATATATATATATATATATATATATATATATATATATATATATATATATATATATATATATATAAATAAATATATATATATATATATATATATATATATATATATATATATATATATATATATATATATATATATATATATATATATATATATATATATATATATAAATATATATATATATATATATATATATATATATATATATATATATATATATATATATATATATATATATATATATATATATATATATATATATATATATATATATATATATATATCTTGTAATTTCACAATGGTCCCGTGGATGAAGTATATAATAAGTCCTCACGTGAAAATGAAAGAATTGGTATAAGACTTTCAATATTCCAAAGTCATCTTCAGGGTAACCTGAAGATGACTTTGGAATAAAAGTTGAAAGTCTTGGTACCAATTCCTTTCATTTTCACGTATACTATATTATATATATATATATATATATATATATATATATATATATATATATATATATATATATATATATATATATATATATATATATATATATATATATATATATATATATATATATATATATATATATATATATATATATATATATATATATATATATATATATATATATATATATATATATATATATATATATATATATATAATATATATATATATATATATATATATATATATATATATATATATATATATATATATATATATATATATATATATATATATATATATATATATATATATATATATATATATATATATATATATATATATATATATATATATATATATATATATATATATATATATATATATATATATATATATATATATATATATATATATATATATATATATATATATATATATATATATATATATATATATATATATATATATATATATATATATATATATATATATATATATATATATATATATATATATATATATATATATATTTCTCCCATGACGAGGAAAAGGATACGATGATGATTTTTCACTAAATTTTTAATTTCTTTCTTTTTTAAATATTGATGTTTTCGTGGCAATAAAGCTTTCAAGAAAATTTCATACCTTCTGCTGCAAGAAAGAATCATTGTCGCCTGGCGCCGTAATATCTTCGTGTTTTTCCTGCAGTCGTTTTAGAATTCTTCCGCTCATGCGTATAGCGCCATCACTCAATAGGTGCACTGACACCAAGGACTACAGTGGCCATCTCAGGGATCCTCCAGGAAGACGTCTTGAAGCCTTCAGAGACAGCATGTGAGCAAAGAAGGCGAAGTTTATGGTTAAAATGAACTGGATGACGAAGCAGATCAACTAAAAGAGATTTTCAAGAGGGAAAAGTACATCACGAGAATGGCAGATAGCTTCAGTCTGTAATTGTTTACTGCTGAAAATATGGACTACTTCGCGGAGCAGCATGAAGTCGAGGTTCCGCCTTCTGCGATTATTCGGCACCTCTACAGTCGTATTGTCACTCACGGACGCAAGCTCTTCATTCGAAATAAGGAAGGAAATAATCAAGAAGAGAGGAAGACAGTGGAACGGAGGAACTGAAGAATTTATAGGAAATAAAAGGTAGAGAACTTGAGGTGTTTTCTAAGCTGATTGAGAGGGGATTTTGGATGCCCAAAATTACCGCTTGGGAGCAGTTCTTCGCTCGAAATAAGAAAGAGAAGGAACAAAAAAGAGACGACATCGGCGTGGAGGTATACTGAAGAATGCTGACGAAGAAAAAAGTAGATAACCTGAGGTGTTAGAAACTACTTCAAAGATTTTGGATTCACAGAATTACTTTTCGGAGAAGCAAGGAAGAATCGAAGGGATGATCAATATCGTCAGTAAGAGGGAATCTCATAAGTTTAAAGAAGACGACTCATTAAAGCAAAGAAGCTGTTTATGTGCCAGAAAAAGAACTCCAAGTAATGGTTATCGCGATGTTGAAATGATCTAAAACCTTCGAGATTTTCCTTGAAGACATTTTGGAATCCTTCAGTCTCCGGCTCCTGGAAGGACGAGAGAAATGCCATTCGCGCATGCGCCGAGCTTCAAAGTGTCCAAGAACAATCTCCGAGATGCTTCAAATCGTCTGGAAGCCTTCGGAGACAGAAAGTGTCAGTTTTGAAAAGTAGGGTAAGAGAAAGCAAAGAGTATTGGTGAGGGGAAGGGTCCGACCCAGAGGCCGCTTCCTTCCTCCAAGGAAGCAGCCTATGGGTCTGACCCTTCCCATGGAAGGGGCCCAAGCCCTTTAAGGATTGGCCCCAAAGCCTACAAGGCTTGCCAGTCTTTGAGGGCAGCCTTGAAGGAAGGGTCCAACCCAGAGGCTGCTTCCTCGGAGGAAGGCAGGTATCCTGTCAGGCTGGGGAAGCAGGCCTGGAGAGGGCCCAAGAACTTCAAGGATGAGGCCCAAAGTCCTCCTAGGCTGGCCAGTCTCTTGAGGGCAGCCTTGAAGGGAAGGGTCTGACCCAGAGGCTGCTTCCTCGGAGGAAGGCAGGTATCCTGCCAGGCTGGGGAAGCAGGCCTGGAGAGGGCCCAAGAACTTCAAGGATGAGGCCCAAAGTCCTCCAAGGATGGCCAGTCTCTTGAGGGCAGCCTTGAAGGGAAGGGTCCGACCCAGAGGCTGCTTCCTCGGAAGAAGGCAGGTATCCTGCCAGGCTGGGGAAGCAGGCCTGGAGAGGGCCCAAGAACTTCAAGGATGAGGCCCAAAGTCCTCCAAGGATGGCCAGTCTCTTAAGGGCAGCCTTGAAGGGAAGGGTCTGACCCAGAGGCTGCTTCCTCGGAGGAAGGCAGGTATCCTGCCAGGCTGGGGAAGCGGGCCTGGAGAGGGCCCAAGAACTTCAAGGATGAGACCCAAAGTCCTCCAAGGATGGCCAGTCTCTTGAGGGCAGCCTTGAAGGGAAGGGTCCGACCCAGAGGCTGCTTCCTCGGAGGAAGGCAGGTATCCTGCCAGGCTGGGGAAGCAGGCCTGGAGAGGGCCCAAGAACTTCAAGGATGAGGACCAAAGTCCTCCAAGGATGGCCAGTCTCTTAAGGGCAGCCTTGAAGGGAAGGGTCTGACCCAGAGGCTGCTTCCTCGGAGGAAGGCAGGTATCCTGCCAGGCTGGGGAAGCGGGCCTGGAGAGGGCCCAAGAACTTCAAGGATGAGACCCAAAGTCCTCCAAGGATGGCCAGTCTCTTGAGGGCAGCCTTGAAGGGAAGGGTCCGACCCAGAGGCTGCTTCCTCGGAGGAAGGCAGGTATCCTGCCAGGCTGGGGAAGCAGGCCTGGAGAGGGTCCAAGAACTTCAAGGATGAGGCCCAAAGTCCTCCTAGGCTGGCCAGTCTCTTAAGGACAGCCTTGAAGGGAAGGGTCTGACCCAGAGGTTGCTTCCTCGGAGGAAGGCAGGTATCCTGCCAGGCTGGGGAAGCGGGCCTGGAGAGGGACCAAGAACTTCAAGGATGAGACCCAAAGTCCTCCAAGGCTGGCCAGTCTCTTGAGGGCAGCCTTGAAGGGATGGGTGGGCAGCCTTGAAGGGATGGGTCCGACCAGAGGCTGCTTCCTCGGAGGAAGGCAGGTATCCTGCCAGGCTGGGGAAGCAGGCCTGGAGAGGGCCCAAGAACTTCAAGGATGAGGCCCAAAGTCCTCCAAGGATGTCCAGTCTCTTAAGGGCAGCCTTGAAGGGAAGGGTCTGACCCAGAGGCTGCTTCCTCGGAGGAAGGCAGGTATCCTGCCAGGCTGGGGAAGCAGGCCTGGAGAGGCCCAAGAACTTCAAGGATGAGACCCAAAGTCCTCCAAGGCTGGCCAGTCTCTTGAGGGGCAGCCTTGAAGGAAGGGTCCGACCCAGAGGCTGCTTCCTCGGAGGAAGGCAGGTATCCTGCCAGGCTGGGGAAGCAGGCCTGGAGAGGGCCCAAGAACTTCAAGGATGAGGCCCAAAGGCCTCCAAGACTGGCCAGTCTCTTAACCCTATCTGGTGCAAGTTGGGTCTGGGCAGACCCACCCTACGGGATTTTTTCATTTTTAGATAATTTTATTTAATAATCGTTTTTAGTTGATTCTATGATTACCAAAATATGGGAAATTATTAATTATTTTCATTTTCATTAGCCCTTTGATTACGGCCGAGATGAGACCTCACACTTACCACAATCCGGAGGGTTTTCAGACGGTAGTCACCCGTAGCATGCTACCAGACGCACGAAATCGTAAACAATCATTGTAATAGCGTTTGTATTTGTTGTTTTGCTGCAAATTAACCTGTTTTATTTATATGATAATATTGTGATAGTAGCGATCCGTGATATAGATATTATGCAATTAATGTAACAACACAAATAAATAAACATAGGATAAGTACTATATATCGGGGTTTAGTGTTGCCAGAGGTATAAGCACTGCACTGATTGAGGATGACAGTCTTCTTTTTTTTTTTTTGTCATTTTCTCTAATTCTGTTTGAACCGTAAAGGACAGCTACATCACAGTTGTGTATTATAGTTAAAAATTATTTGTATATTCGTCAGAAAACTAATCATAAAGAATGTTCATCATTTTTATGGTTCCGCTTACTATTCCACTAGCTGGACAAAAAAATGAGAGAGAGAGAGAGAGAGAGAGAGAGAGAGAGAGAGAGAGAGAGAGACGTGACAGAATAAAAATTTTTACCTATGATTTATTCCTTCTAATTGTACATCAATAACATTGGAGAGTAAGTAGACACAATCACAATATTGGTTGCAATATTAACCACATTTCTGGGTAATATTTTTTTAGCAATGATCAAGCACCCACCTGACAAGGGATACGCAATCTAGAAATTCAGATTTATCAACACTGTCTGAGCTCTTGTATAAGAGACTAGCGTTGGCATTGGTCCTACTTTGGTTTTACCATTCAGGCATACGCATAGACTTATAAAATTATGTGGACTGTGGGTGATTTAATATATTTACTAGTTTATGTCATTCGTATTTTATATTTCAGGAATATGGAATAACTTCTAATATCTTATTGTACATTCTTGCAAATAGATAGGAATTTTATCTATTCAAGTAGAATACATATTTTTTAGATGTTCATTATCTGTGTTACACTATTATTTTAAGACTGCTATTCAGAAAAAAATATCTCCGACACTTCTATAATACTGGGAATGCTGTTTTACCAGGAAAGTGTTTATGAGAGAGAGAGAGAGAGAGAGAGAGAGAGAGAGAGAGAGAGAGAGAGAGAGAGAGAGAGAGAGAGACCATATAAACGGTAAGAATGGCAGGTATTTATTTTTCTTGGTTAGTACAGCTGCTGCCAAATAATAAATCTACACTGAGAAAAATGATACTATCTTTGTGTGCCATATAAAGTAAATAATTTATATAAATTCAGGTTAAAAAGATAAAAGGAGACGTATAATTGTTTTCCTTGAGCCTCTCCTTTACCTGTAAAGATTATTCTAGCAGGTTATATATTTGCAGTCTACAAGTGGGGAATTCTTTTGTTATTTTTGGCCTAAGGATGTAGGTAATTGAAAAAAAGACTATTAGACACCCTAACAATTTTCTGTAGTCTAAAATTTCCGCAGGGTTTTTATGTTCGTTATCTATTCCCCATTCACCTTTTATTCAAACCTTGTCTCCATATTACGAATGGTAATCAGCCACGTGCGGGCAAAAAGAAACAGCCCTTAGTCTATAAAGCGATTAGTCAT
>NC_089753.1:45188912-45216412 GCF_040412425.1 Macrobrachium rosenbergii | reverse complement strand
TTCTTTTATCTGGAATGTACTGCTTGAAACTTAGCCTTCCCTTCCATAACATTAAACTTTCATCTATGCATAAATCCTGGAAAGGTTGAAATTTTTCCCGAATTTTCTACGCACACTGTCGAGCACGGGTTTAATTTTTTTAGTTTATTATCTGGGCTTGTTTCCTGTGAATTATCAACGAAATGTAGAACCCGTAGAATCTGAAGAAATCTGTCCCTTGCCATCAGCCTTCTCACTCCTTTTGTCTCGAATGTCTCAAGCGTAGTCCAGTAATCTACGATGCGATGTTTACTTATATGCGACATGATCATAATCACACAAAGGAACCGTATCATTTCCTCCACAGTAACCTGAGCAAATTTTCGCAAATACTTTGGCACTGCATCTCCTAGCGTATCAACAAGGAATCTCTGATAACGGTTTGTCTCTTCAGCAATCAGCCCCATAAATTCGTTGTCGAAAAATTCAAAAAATAGTCTACTTCCTTTGAATTTTCATTCACATTACATTTCGACGCAATGCCACTGCCACTGCTGTCAAATATGAAATCTCTGGGCTGGAAATTGCTGGCAGCCCACTCCCACTCATCACCTGGGTCACTTCGCTGTCTCCGCCTTCTTTTGACACCTTGGCTTTCATTTGTAGGTGGCAGATTTTCGTCATTTCACTGTCGGTTGATATTTCATCACTGTCTCTTGTACCAGGACCATAATTATCCATTTCATTTCCTTCTAAATCCGATTCATTTTCATATCCAGAAAATGAGTCGAGAAGGTCTATAAAATAGTTATCCTCGTCGAGAGCTCTTCTCTCGATCTGCCGGCGGTCAACTCGAGGATGTCGTACCCTTGACCCCTCCTCCTGTGACATCTTGATGAAGACTAATGAATTTTAGGGAAACACCGTATGGCAACTGACAGACTGTTACCATATCAAGAAAAAGAGGCCAGTATTTCAATCATCAGTCCTTCACATAAAAGGAAATTACCGGTGCTCGTATACGACACAACAGTGTTCCGGGCCAGTTTATTAAATGCGTCGTATACGTTACAACCGAAATCAAAGGGTTAACGAAAACATCATAAAAGGAGCAAATGTTGAAAGGCTGTCAGTGCTAAAAGAAAAGTACCCACTCTTCTTGCAAGAGCAATTTCCAGAATTCTACAATCCTCAGTACAAAACTTATAAGCTAAAAGATAAACTGTTAAAAAAAAATGGCAACGAGTAACAGTTTTGGCAGCCAAATTATGATAGTAAACTAGTATATTCATCCAATGTTCATCAAGGTCAGGCTATAGAAGTTGCATTTGAAGTGGCTGCTTCTGAGTCAAAGAGAATTGAGGAGGCTGCTCTGGTTTTAAGAAGAGCCATTTTGGATGGCCAAAGAGGAGCTCCAGAGATGCCTTGGCCACCAACAAAAAATTTTTGGCTTGAAGAAAATATTAAAGTACCCAAACTTTTACAAGGATTTTTAAGTTTGATTGTAGGTGGTTCCAAAGCAGCTGAGACTACTGAGATACCAGTACGTTCTATCTCTCAAGATTTATGTAAAGCTGCAACAAAAGGAAAGCGGATGATGCCAGAGCATCTACTCTTAGGCATGACATTGCGGCATCTTACAGGCAAGGCAGAAATTGTAACAATATTGCATCGTTTTTGGTCACTGTGCATCTTACTCTTGCTTGCTTGAACTGGAGACTGCAACGTGTGATAGTGTCATTGAGACAGAAAGAATTCTTCCAAGAGGCATTCAGGTGGAAGGTAACAGAGTGTTTCATTTGTGGTGGGACAATTTTGACTTAACAGAGGAAACATCAACTGGAGCCGGAACAACTCACACCGCGCATGGGATTGCAATCCAAGAATTATCATTTAGTGAAAATGACAACATGTCTGAAGTCGTAGAGAAAAGCAGTAATCCTCGGACTAAGAAACGACCGATCAGCTATATACCCATGGAAATATAACCGTGTTTTTCGAAGCCAAAAGCTGAACCAGTATTTGCACCGTCTTTGCTTACCTCGCCCAATAAAGATGTGAATGATGTTGCTAAGTTATCTGACTCTTTGTGGTTGCTCAATAGAGCCATGGCAAAAGAATAATTCCAAACGGTTCCTAATTGGGCAGGTTGGAAATCTTTAACCGGGAGAGTGGAAGAATATAGAGAAGCTCAATCAAGAGTACAGTATATGCCTCCAATTAATGCGCCAGTCACAGAAAATGCCACTGTACAGCACATACTTAAATTGTCCCAGTTAGCTTCCAGGGAGGTCAATCAGCAATATACAGTTGTAACATTTGGCTTAGCAGTTGCTAAAAAAGCATATGCAATTGTGTGGCAGGATCCGAATGCATTTGGAGATGTTATTGTTAGGTTAGGAGTTTTCCAAACAACATGTGCATTTCTTGGAGTGATTGGGAAACGCATGCGTGCAAGTGGTTTTGAAGAGATTTTAATTGAGTCAGGAATGTGTCAGTAGTTCTATCAACAAAGTGATTTCAGGAAAACACTATAACAGAGCTATGCGTGTTCACAAGACTATGGTGGAGACTTTAGAGCGCCTTCTTTTACAAAGTTTTGAATCAAATGTAACAGCCCTCTGGAAAGGAAGAGCTCGGGATATAACGGAACGTCTTGCACATTCCCCAAGCAGAGAATTGCTGGACGAAGCATTGGCCAAAGAAGATTGCACTGAAATGATTCAACAATACAATATTTTTAAAGAAGAACTCAGAAGAGGAGAACATGGGAAAACAGCTAAGTTTTGGATTGATTACACGGACAAAGTTCTTGTTTTGCGCTTCTAGGGGGCAACTAAAGAGAGCAACTTTGATTTACACACATCTTGCTTAAAACAGTTATGTCCGATGTTCTTTTGTTATGACCATCCAAACTATGCTAGGTACACAACGATCTACAGTGCATGCTTTCAATGCTCAATCTGGATAAATCTCACCCAGGAGCCAATGAACTGCTGCACCATGGCATGAGTGTGAGTAGGTCAGATGTTAGGTGTAGTAGAAATGCAGTGGACATCACAATAGAACAAAGTATAAATCGCCATGCAACATCAAGTGGAGGCATAATAGGATTTGCTTTTGCATTTAATTCATTATTTATTTTAGATGTCAAATGCACTTTTATTTCTTAAGCATTACAGTAATATTACCAAAAGGAATACTTTAATTTATTGTACCTGTACCAGAAATTTCTTAAAAACCCATTAATATTTCGAATCTTCTCTTCTAATAAAAACCAAAGATTTATTAATTTAATTTCTTTTCTTGTTTTCCTTTGATTCTTTGGGCCAAAATCCTATGATTTAATCTAATTTGTCTTTTGATGAGAAATTACATCAAATTACATAAACTATTCCTTGCCCACTTAGTTAAGCTAACACTTTTTGAAATTACTTGAAATTAGGTTTTTTAAAATGATTTTCAAATTTTGGGTGTAGGGACCAAAATCTCGACATCTCACAGTGCAGAAAATCATACTCTGAATCAACTGACTCTAAAGAAATAAAAAAGTAGAGTCTGCAAAGATATATTGGTGGGGGGAGGGGGTAGGCAACTGGTCCATGCTCCACACAGCAGATGGCTGTACCCAAGAATAAACCGCCTCATAAGCGGTGAAGATAATTTTTCTCATGGTATATATTTGCTTTAATTTTGGACTCAATATAACATATTATATATGAAATAGCATCTAAAATGCCTGCTCTTTATGAATATTCCAATTCTAACACTCTATCTCTTCATTGAAAGAGGGGGGAGGTTCGGCTGCTGGCCCATGGTCTATTGGTGGGAACAAGAAAAAGAATGAAGAATGAAACCGGTAGAAAGCTATAAGTAAAAAAAAATGAACCAGGAAAAGAATTCTGGAGTTAGTATATCAATGAAATGAAACGTCCTTGAATCCTGCAATTCCAGAATGACTGATTGTTACATATTAAAAGTAAGAAGAGGGGCTTTGCGGGTGTCACGAAGCTGCCAGAGGAAGAATGGTTCTTCTTGCCGCGGAAACGAAATGCAGCTGGAAGTTTCTGCATCGTAGACGGCGATGTTGACGAAAAGATTCTTATAATCCATAATTCGTAAGAGGCTGAAGAGTCGTTGACTAAGAGGGAAAATCAGTTGATATTATTCCTGTGCTTTGACAGATTTCTCTCTCCCTCGTGTACTGAAATGGTCGATCAGATAAACGCAATTTTTAGTTTTAGAATGAAAATGTTACTTAACAAGCAGTTGATTAATTCCTTATTAATGAGTTTCAAATGCGGTTTTCTCCCTTCTGGTCGCAGAGAGAGAGAGAGAGAGAGAGAGAGAGAGAGAGAGAGAGAGAGAGAGAGAGAGGAAGGAGGCTGTGCCATTGTTGCATTTGCAGGCATTTGGTACTTCGTAATTAACATGTATACCTTCAACGTAGGTTTGTGTGTGTATGTGTAGAGAGAGAGAGAGAGAGAGAGAGAGAGAGAGAGAGAGGGAGAGAGGGAGAGAGAGGGCGGGAGTTGGGGGGGGGGGGAATTAGTTTTGTCTCCAAATGTTCATCCATTAGTGACCCATTAAGTAAAACCGTTGTGGCCCTACCCTCCCCACCCCCCCTCTCCAACTCAACCGATAGCTACGTACCTGCGGTCGCTAATAACATTTTTAAAGTGCACGTACGCTATATCCACTCTGCAGGGTATTGAATATCTTTGCATAGGAAAATTACGAATATTCAAACTTCCTTCTTCATGGTATTAATGCAGATACATTTCCTTATTTTCCTTAGGAGATTTTTTGAATGTGTTAGATTCATGTCGATGGTCGTCTTAGCACTCTTACTTTTGGTAAATGGCCTGAATCAAGAGTCTTTATTCCTTAAACATTATTGTATTGGAGATCAACCAATCACCAAAAAAACAGCAAAGCGTGAGCTCTGTCTTAATGTCTGCGTGTCTGCGTCTGTCTGTCAACATGTCTGTGTCTGTCTTTCAGCATGTTTGCGTCCGTCTGCCTTTTTTAAAATGTGTGCCACCATATATTTGCAAACGATGGTGCCTTGACAATATAGTACTCACTCCGCTGGGGTGAAACCATTCAAATGAGTTTCTCTCTCTCTCTCTCTCTCTCTCTCTCTCTCTCTCTCTCTCTCTCTCTCTCTCTCTCTCTCTCCGGGCTTATGTGTTACCCTCCCTCTCCATATTTGTTTCCATGGTCTCTGACGTTTTAGTAAGATGAAAGCAGGAAGGTGTGGAGGGGGAGGGTTACAAAGGCAAAAATGGTCAGGCATTTCAAGCTCAACTCACTTCTTAGAACAATTATTTTCAATTTCTATGTTTACAAGTTTATCGAGCGCTACTCCACATTCGTTACCGGCTAAAACTTAATCTTTCCACTATTAATAATTGCAGTTACGACTTTTCAATCCCATTTCCATAACTTCGTGTCTAATGAACTCTTACTTGAAGTTAGTAAAGTTAAGAGAAAGTTATGCAGACCTTTGATCACTTTCCCCATCCATTTGATAGGATCTGTTCCTTACTTATCCTAGAACCTTGAGTTATCTAATGATAATGAGGAGATGTTGAACTTGTTCCATTGAATTAAGTCATCTTTCTTTGGTATAAAAGTAGCTATTTATGCAAATTCCTTACAAAATATGTACAGTAGTTATTGTCCTTAACTGAATACTAATCTAAAATAGTATGAATGCCATTCAAAATTACATTTGTAATTAAGTCATCATTCATCAAGTTATAAAGGTAGTGCAAACTTTGGTAGCTTTTCATTCAGTTGCCAAAGAGAATCCTATTTTTTTCTGAAAAGCAGGAGCTCAAACATTGGATAGAATAATGCATTGCTAATCACTTGAAGAAGATTTGGACGGGATGATTACATAACTTCAAAATTCTCACATCTTTGAGTTGAAGCCATAACTTCAGTTTTATCTTTTTATGGAAGTCTTTACTACCATATAATTATGGATTATGGTTTATGTAAGTCGCTTTGTGTATTTGAATATGACCATTTTACGGTAATTTTAGTGTTACAGTTTCACGGAACAACTACGAATTTCATGCTTAACCTTAGCTTTTCAAGAGCACCATATTCTTTAGATGTTTGGATTTCAAGCCAATGGCTCCTGTAGGGCTTCTTCCATATGAAAAGGGTTCTTCTTCCGAATGATAACTGTGTTGTAACAAACTTTTTTTTACCGAAACTGGCTAGTTTTGAGAAATCTTCCCAGTCCCAGTTTTTATTCCGTAAATTAATGCACACGAATATATATATATATATATATATATATATATATATATATATATATATATATATATATATATATATATATATATATATATATATATATATATATATATATATATATATTAGATTCTTACTTGGCCTACTTACTGGTTTCCTTGTTCAGGGTCCAATCTGGGGTCTAGCTCTTGAACAGGGCGCTTGAAGAAATCTGGCTGCAATTGCTTGGTCAGGCAGGAATCGTAAAAGAAAAAAAAAAAGTTGGCTGAGGGCCATATTTCAACAAGGGGCTTGAAGATAAACAGTTAGGTTTACTTTAAATGGGATATATATTTACAAATAAACACATCAGTCAGAAGACTGGGGAATGACAGGCAGATCAAACAGGGCTGCCAC
This sequence comes from Macrobrachium rosenbergii, assembly GCF_040412425.1. Taxonomy (NCBI): domain Eukaryota; kingdom Metazoa; phylum Arthropoda; class Malacostraca; order Decapoda; family Palaemonidae; genus Macrobrachium; species Macrobrachium rosenbergii. The sequence continues at coordinate 45,209,767 of NC_089753.1, read as the reverse complement.
GTGGTTAGTTATGCTATCATTGTTTAAAAATTAAATGGTCTATGATTAATCCTCTTGGAAGGAATACTGAAGAGTTGATTGCAGTGGCCTTTTCACTGCAAGAAACACAAGATAAGTTGATGTTTCCGCAGCCGATGTACTGCCTGCAATTTGATAATGCCAGCGGTTACGCAAGGATAATTATAGCGATCTCGGGCGAATCGAGGGATGCACCAAGAGTGCCCAGATAACTCGATTCTGGTACGATGCTTGAATTAAAATCCACACTGAGCTAAATGAGGCAGGTCTTTTGTGATAATTCGCACTTCAGAAAAGAAAATGAGAGTGCAGTTGAAGATTAAATATACGTGACTGCGATGGAGGGGCCTCGTTGAATTTCACCAGTTCTGGAGGGGTGATTTTAATGGGAAAATGCACAGGTAATGCGACTGGGTGATCAAAAGGTGACCACGTGGATCAGGTCAGCTCAACAAAGGGGCTATACAAGGGAATTGTGTGTGGGTCTGCTACCGGGGTGTTTCTGAGAGCGAGAGCCGCGGTTTCTCACCTTATATGACCTCAGGGGTTCATTTTCTTGCTCCTCCCAGAGGTCACTGTCGTCTCAAGAATGGCGGTCGTGCCCTCGTTTTCTATGTTAGGATCTTTCCCAAATCCTGGTGACTTCTGGCAACCCATGTTCGCCAGTTTTTATGGGGAACTCAACCTTTCTGGCGGATTTTCGGCAGGCTTAGTCTCCATTCGCCTTTTCTCTGAAAAGAGGTAATTCAAGCAGTCACCAGGTCTTTAGAAAAGATAAACAGATGCACCAAAAGGGGAGCATGGGGACAAACTTACATAGGGCTGAGTTTCTCACGTCCTCCTCAGTGAGATATCAGTGCCAAATTACGTTATTTTGGGGTGGAACACAGTTCGGAGGTTTGGGTTTGCTTCCAGAAGTGGATTCCCACTTGACAATATATAAATTATATATGTATATATGTCTATATATATATATATATATATATATATATATATATATATATATATATATATATATTTATATGTCTTATATATATGTATATCTATCTATCTATCTGTATATATATATATATATATATATATATATATATATATATATATATATATATATATATATATATATATATATATATATACGGTATACATATCTGGAAATAGCGGACAGTTAAAATGATATATCAGTATAGCGCGCATGTATGCATGCACTCGCCAACAGAAATATTTATCCAAAAAAATATTTTTGCATCAACGAATCGCAAAAACAGGGATGAATGAATGTGGAATGATTGATACACGAGAGGGTTTAACGTGGAATCAACTCCTGGCAGGTAAATTTGCATATTGCATGCCCCGGAAATTGTCCAGTATTTGATATTTAAAGTTTTCTCTGCCGCATTTTGTTGGTTCACCGATATATGTCTTGATCACTTTACAATTTAGTGTAATTTTAAACGGAAGTAACTATTTTTATTACCTTTTGTCTCCTTTTCGAAAAAATGAAATAGTTTGTAATATATCTATTATTTTTTAAAGAATTTTACTATTCTCTTTTATTTATATTTCTATAAAAAACCGTTTATTTTTAGAAGGGATGAAGAATGGCCCGGCTATTCTTTCCATTTTTGGCAATATTTTTGCAAAATATAGATATCGAAAGCAATCTTGTTTGATGTGTGGAGGTCATGACCTATTTGCAGTTTGTTATTTCTTTTTTCTGTGATAGACCGAAATTGTGTCCCCAGTCTACTAACATTTTCATATACACATTTCTTGCAGGTATGCAATCATAACATTTACTTTTATGACATTGCTTTTCTTTTTTGTATATTTTGTACTGAGTTTTCTATCCGTTTTATCTCTCTTGTTCCATTTACTGTCTATCAGCTTGTGTAATAACTACTATATATTTTTTTTTATTTCTATAAGTTGCAGTCTTTAAAAGAAATCGCCTTGGACGTTCTTGATGGGGATATTTTTCGTAGCAGATGATTTTTAGAGATGCTGTACATCATCTTTGATTCAATCAGATTATTTACCTTGACTTGTGCTTCGTACAAGGAGTCCCCTTTCAACTGATAATGATATGTGTCTGCACACTCTCTTTTCTACAGTAGAGAGCATGGGTGTTGGGCTGCATAGGATCTAATTAATTACGTAAAGACTGGCAAGTCAAAGGAAATTTACTCTAATCACTCCCATGGGCTTTCTCCATGGCATGAGTCCCAAATTTCTTGTTCTTTCCGGTAGTCATTAAATTCTCCTGTTTAGTTGCTATATATTGATTCCTAGGGAATCTGATCCTCATTAGGAACAGCCAAACAAGCGCTATAGTCGACATTTTTATTCCACTGGGACGTTTCGGCTTTATCACACTAAGACATTTTCGACCTAAAATAGAGGCCAAACACCAAAACATAAAACTTTACACTTGTAAAATACGAATCAAAGAAAGGCACACTCGAGAATAATTTTTTATAAAATACGTTACCATAAAAAAAACCACACTACTCAGAAAAGAAAACATAGTGACTTAAAACTAATACAATTCAGTGAAATACAACAGCCAATAAAACTAAGAGTTTGATTTTCTTTAGTTCTATTGGCTGTTATAATTCACTGAATTGTATTAGTTTTAAGTCACTATGTTTACTTTTCTGGGTAGTGTTTTTTATGGTAACGTTTTTTATAAAAAATTATTCTCGATTGTGACCTTTTTTGATTCATATTTTACCAGTATAAAGTTTATCTCCTGATTATGGTAACGGTTGAGTGGGTTGGGCTTTAAATATATTTTGCCTGTTTTGTATATATATATATATATATATATATATATATATATATATATATATACTGTATATATATATATATATATATATATATATATATATATATATATATATATATATACTGTATGTATATATACATACATACATATATAATATATATATGTATGTAAGTATATATATATATATATATATATATATATATATATATATATAGTATATATATTATACATATATATATATAATCAGTAAGCTACAAACGTCCTTTAATATCCAATTCGCTGTACCTTGGAAATAATATATTTTCATATATGTTACCTTGTAGCTTACTGATTGTATATGAATCACGGTGATGTGATAAAAAGTCATAATATGGCTGCGTGCGACAAACGCACTACACGGTTAGCATGGCAGAGGTGGATGGAATATCGTCTCTAAATACAAGCACCTGAGTTCGACGGGCGATTTGTATATGGGAGACGATATCCACTTATACCTCACTTGCTGGCCGCGTGAGTTAAATGCGTCCACTGTAGTCCTGAGTTCTTGTCCTTCGCTGGTTCGAGCCCACGGAACGACGAACTTATTATCAACTAAAAAATTCCCCTTCGGTAACATATATGAAAATATATTATTTCCGAGGTAGAGCGAATTGGATATTAAAGGACGTTTGTAGCTTACTGATTGTATATGAATCACGGTGATGTGATAAAAGTCATATATATATATATATATATATATATATATATATATATATATATATATATATATATATATATATATATATATATATATATATATATATAAAAACAGACGTGTACATATTTACATTAATATATATGTATTAGATCTTTGAATTCACGACTCGCATGCTTATAAACTTGCCGGGAAGGTAAACGAGAGAGAGAGAGAGAGAGAGAGAGAGAGAGAGAGAGAGAGAGAGAGAGAGAGAGAGAGAGAGCACTTGTAATTAGTTCAACGTTTTCTTTTTTCATTGTGTTTTTCCTCTCCTCTTCTCTCCTTTTCCCCTTAAATCTTTCCCGAGGCAGCGCTGGCAATATTTCCGTTCCAATTACTGTGAAACCTGCAACCTGATATTGGAACGAGGTTACGCTACGCTTTTTATTATTTTAGTTCCAGCTTTGTTGAGGCACAATTAGTGAAGGTAATAAGGCTTAAGATAATGAGGTAGGATTCATGTCAAATTGGGAAAGATAGAGTTTTGATTTAAATGTGTGTGGTTTGTTGCTCTCTCTCTCTCTCTCAATATATATATATATATATATATATATATATATATATATATATATATATATATATATATATATATATATATATATATGTATATATACATAAATGAATTTTTATCATAACTTTAACACGTGAATCGTTTATCACAAACTACCACAGGTTAAAAATAAGAGACCGGTTTCAACCTATTTTTTCACCTGCGGTAAAATGTTATATATACGTATATATATATATATATATATATATATATATATATATATATATATATATATATATATATATATATATATACATATACATATATATATAATATGAGGAAAACAAAATGGCGTCATACTTTGGGACGTCTCTGTCCTTGGTTGATTTGAAGAGTGCTGTGTTCCTCCACTTTAAAATCCGTTGTTATTACCTTAAAAAATAACAAGTAAAGCCATAATGGAAAAGAGGACACAGGTAAATTAAGCCTCCCCTCCCCCGTGTCACCCATACCCTGATATTTATGCTGACTCATGATATTTTATCACTGCAAAATATTGTTTAATATGACATTTGAACACGAAAAAATGATACATCCATAATACTTTTGTTTTATCGTGAAACCGACTTAATTAATTACGTTATGCAATTGGACAGGGACGTTATTTCACGGGTATTGACAGATCGCTTGAAATATAAGCCACTTTGTGGCCTTTTTCGACATCTTTTAATTACAACAATGTCACGGCAAGTTAACACAGAAATCAGTCTGTCAGCTTTTCTGTTCCATTCTTGCAATAAAAATTGATGTCTTTAGTTTATTCCATCTTGCTTCATTTCTCGGGGACAAGAAGGCCACAGAACGGGAGTAAAGAAACACTAGCTCTTATTTTTATGATTTCGTAAGAGAACTTCGGAATTTTTCAAAGCTACTTGTGGTAGACATATTCATATGAATAATATCTGAACCAACAGATAATTATCTTTTCGTTATATATGATTTTGTAGCTTAGCAGCGAGTACAGAAATATTGCTATAAGTATGCTCGTTTTACCGAAACTCTGTGCAGATCGTAATGCACACTTCGTTTACTCAAGAAGCCTTAGTTCTCGTTAACCAGGTCAGTGTCATTTATTAGACAAGGAAATGTGCAAAAGAAAACAGGTCAAACTGAAGAAACTTATTACGTTGATGTTTTTAATCTGTGGTTAATCAGACGAACATAAATATAGCATTTCTGTCAAACGAAGAAAGGATTGCCAAACAAATCTAGATTTTTATTAACTTGTTTTTAGTAATCAAATAAAAAACTTAAAGGTCTTTAAAATGAAGGGGATACTGTATTAAATTCCGAGGTTATATTAAAGTAAACCCCTTTATTCACAATTTTTCATGAGATATATAGTGAAATCAAATTTCATATAAAAGCAGATACCTCTCACCTCCCCTTATAAAGTTAACGAAGAAAAAAATATACCCCTCCCCCCTAAAAAGAAATGAGAAATGCATTTGGGAGATGAACTGGAAATATTCTGCTTCCCAAGAGGCCGCGAAATGATGTAAACGCCATATTACACTCGTGCACGGGGACCATTGGGTCGACATTTCGTTGCCCGTCCCAGGAGGGCCATAATGTGGCAACGGGCCGGAGTTATAATATGAGGCTTATCAAGCTTTGCCGATTATTCCCAGATGGTGGTGTGCATGCTTGCGAAAGCATGGTGTCTGAAAGGGCTTGTCTATTTTTGCGACTGGCATTTCCTTAAATTTATGGATCTCTTGCCTTTGCCGTCAGGATTATTTTTAAAATGAGTTATGTTGATAGTATGGGTGTTAGGAAAATTGAAGTATGTTGCATTTCTGCATTCGTACTCGGTATTAGTAACATAAAATACTGCAGTGTACGTAGTTTGAAGGAAAAGTCCTTATATGCACCACCCTACGAATGGATAGGGGAAAAAGGAGGTTAGGAACGTGGAGACATTGGTCACAAAAACAAACATTCTCTCTCTCTCTCTCTCTCTCTCTCTCTCTCTCTCTCTCTCTCTCTCTCTCTCTCTCTCTCTCTCTCTCTCTCTCTCTATCTATATATATATATATATATATATATATATATATATATATATATATATATATATCAGGGATTTATATGTTGGTTTTGTGACCATTTCTAATATGTCTGCATGTTTTATAAAGAAAAAGTTTTATTTTTTTGGTATAGTAAAGACATTATCTTCAGTTGTACATTTATACATGGTCTTTTTGTACACCTCTCAACGTACATATACAGAAGTAGTTCACCCATACATTCCTGTTTATAAATATACATGTGTGTGAAAAACCTTTTAACGAAGTCTTGTTCCAGATAATAAAAGCGGGGTACACTTAATACTGCAGACGGGGTTGGACAAGCGTCGTGCCAGAGTTCTGTGAAATAATCAGCATCTCGTCAATATTTCATGGTACCCTGAGTTGAGCTAGAAAGGTCCTCTGAAATATAAATTCAGATCTTAGCGGACAGTGTTCCAGTCACAAAGTTGAGTCGCAATTAAATATTTCCTATTTCTGGCAATTTTGATTCTGACATTCTTGTTATATTTTATACTGAAATTATAGTATCTGGGTATCAGATTATGAATAATCTCTCAACACCTCTTTTCAAGTTATGGGAGGTCTTTCAGTTTACACCCAGGTCATAATAGGCCTCAACATATTCTCTGGTCATAGGAAATCCCTCAACATATTTCTGAGTCATAATACTGTATAGTTGTTATAGGAGAAAACATCTCAGACTCAGGTCATAATTCGGTATAAGGTTATTCATTAATGAGTTTCACGATTTGTCAATTAACAGGTGGCCGCACTCCACTCTTGGGTCTGTTGAAGGTGAATGCATTGATAGAATGTTATTTTTAGCGTAGACAGAAATTCCCCTCTGAAACCCTTTATTAGAGATAAAAGCATTCATTTTCTCAAAAAAGTAAAAACATGCTTGCCGAAGTTTCTTCGGCGCAGTCGAGTTTCTGTACAGCCGATAAAGCGTATAATCAAGGCTACCGAAAATAGAGCTATTTTTCGGTGGTATCGATATATGCTGTAGGAGCCGCGGCCCATGAAACTTTAACCACAGCCAAGTGGTGGCCTATCCTATATAATTGCTAGAAGCACGATTATGGCTAACTTTAACCTTAAATAAATTAAAAACTACTGAGGCTAGAGGCCTGCAATTTGGCATATTTGAAGATTGGAGGTTGGATGATCAACATACCAATTTGCAGCCCTCTAGCCTCAGTAGTTTTTAAGATCTGAGGGCGGACAGAAAAAAGTGCGGACAGGAAACACGGGGACAGAAAAAAATGCGGACGGACAGACAAAGCCGGCAAAATAGTTTTCTTTTCAGAAAACTAAAACTGAAGTTTTATCCCTGAAACTATTGAAGGTGATTATGCTATTTATACGCTATCCTTATATTTGACTAAGAGTGGAGTATCCTTATATTTGACTAAAACTCCATTCTTGAAGCTGCTGAAAGTAAATGCACTGATTTTCTGTCATCCCTAAATTAGATTGAAACCCGACTGTAGCTCCGAATTTAACGACTGAAGTGTTTGAAAGAGATACTTAACGATTTTTCTCTCATGCTTTTTGTTTTTGTACATATGATATTTGTAACAGAAACTATTGTTTATTACTTTTCTCAGTAATGTAATAGTGAAAAAAATACCAATCATCTTTGCACTTCTACCTACTGTATTTTTAAGACTATGTAATATTTTTCATTTGAGAAGTAAGATACCGTTCATGATTCTCGCTAGTTAGAAAATTCGAAATATTGGTCATGTAAAAGTTCGCTTTTGCAGATTGATTACTGCTGATGTCGTTTGGCCACATTCAGTCTAATCCTTGTCTGCTAATTAAGTAATAGTTTTTTAGGCTTTCTCTTTGTACCGTCTATCATTTGGGACACATTTTCTTTCTTGTACTTGAACACACATACACACACATATATATATATGTACATGTATATATATATATATATATATATATATATATATATATATATATATATATATATATATATATATATATATATATATATATATATATATATATATATATATATATATATATATATATATATATATATATATATATATATATATATAAACAAAGTTACAGATACGAATTAAAGAGTGAAACAGTGAGATGCTAAGTACATATATATATATATATATATATATATATATATATATATATATATATATATATATATATATATATATGTTCTGTGTGTGTGTGTATATAATTTCTATCACAAGACTAACACCGTGATATAAATTATAAATTGAGTATATGGCCTGAAGGAAGGGGAAACAAAGGAGTGCAAGATCTTTCGCTTTTACTCTAAGATTTATTTAAACAACGTAAACACAATGGAACAAAAGACTACAAAGGAGACCCGTTATTACAAACAACAACTAAGATTAAAGGGGTACATAACCGTTTTAACGCATACAGAGGTCATTACATTTGGATTCTGGTAAGGAATAGACAGAGCTGCCTAGGTTGAGCTCAGGTGCTTGGGTAAGACAAGATAAGGCCAAGGACATTAACCTAGATTACTGACATACTTTAGTTTGCATTTTAAATCTCCTCCGAACATAGACCTGAGCGAGAACTGATATTGTTGTCCTTTGTTAGTTGTATCAATGCAGATTCATGGAAACTATGGAACCAGTCAGTCGTATGTCATTTTCCACACAAATGCACAAGTGATTATTTATGCAGATTTAATGACATTTAGTTTCTTACTGCTCTGGCAACAAATAAAAAGAATCGCAACCCATGTATGGAATTTCATTGTGTTGCCACTAAGGTAAGTACAGTTCCTTATAAGAATGTATATGACAGGGTTATTTATGAAAAGATTACATTTACATTGAAAAGCCGATAAAATAAGGCCATCAAAGGGTGTTCTTAGGGAATTCTTTCTTCTTGTAATTTTTTTTTTTTTTTAATATCTTCAAAGCTCACGGTTCCTTGTAATGTATAGGCAACTCGATAAGTATATCTTAGTTTAACCAGACCACTGAGCTGGTTAACAGCTCTCTTAGGGCGGGCCCGAAGGATTAGATTTATTTTACGTGGCTAAGAACCAGTTGGTTACCTAGCAACGGGACCTACAGCTTATTGTGGAATCCGAACCACAGCGAGAAAGGAATTTCTATCACCAGAAATAAATTCCTTCCTATTCTTCATTGGCCGGTCGGAGATTCGAACTCGCGGCCAACAGAGTGGTAGCTGAGAACGGAACCCACTCGTCCAACGGCAACTCGATGATGATGTGCGTTGTGGCGCAATTTATAATAAGTCATTTGTTTAATTTAACTTAATTTTCCATAACCAAGAAGAAGCAAGCATATACACGAATGTCTTGTGAAATGGTGAAGAAAAGGGATAGTGATATATATATATATATATATATATATATATATATATATATATATATATATATATATATATATATATATATATAAATAAAACTATCACTGTCTATCTATCTATCTATCTATCTATCTATCTAGATAGATAGATAGATAGATAGATAGATAGGCAGACAGATAGACAGACAGATAGAAAGATAGACGGATAGATAAAAAGAGGGAGGAGTGGAATAGTAAAAGGTTAAGAATATCTCCTAGACTGAGAGGTTTGCAGTAAATAATATACGTGACCTTTAACGGATCTTTGAGAAAGAGCAATATCGATAGTGATTCAGAAACGCAGGGGTTTAAACCCCCTCCCCAAAAGCTCCTCGTTACAACCGCTGACTCAGCAGAAAGGAGCTTTCTCCTATTTCAGACGATTTTCTTCCAGGCTTATTGTAGTAAACCATAATGGTGTATTCTGCGTTTAAACACAAATAGCCATTGAGGTTCCAAGCTAAGCGTTTGCAAACGTCGAACACCTGGAAGTTAAAACCTTTTCACAGTCGTTGATACTGCTTTCCTTTGGGATAAGAGACTCTCTCTCTCTCTCTCTCTCTCTCTCTCTCTCTCTCTCTCTCTCTCTCTCTCTCTCTCTCTCTCTCTATTTTGGAGGATCTTAAGACTCGACCGGTAGTTCTTTGTCAGGTATATTTGTTGGTTTATCAGCTTACTGAAACAGAGTCAGAAGTTTTCTGCTAAGCTTCTTTTATATTCAGTGTATATATGGTGCTATTTGCTTCTGCTGGGTTATTTCAGTTATACCAATTAATAGTATTCCGCCTGTTGGTAACAACATAGCCAATGTTCTTTATCCAGTCTTGGATATGAGTTTCCTTGCTTGAAGGTTACACCCAAGCACAATTTTTTTACTGTATTCTCGCTTTGATTTTTTTATTTGTTTATACTTTAATGTGTTCATTCGTTATGATTTTTATATTAAGTGTTCAGTTTAGATTTTTAAAGATATATACTTGGATCTATTAATTTATTTGTGTTTTGCCATTCTTATTCTTATTTTTTTTTCTTTTTCACATAATTGTTAATATTTTTACGAAAATTAACTTTCAAGTCCATGGCATTCTGATTGTCTCATAAAAAGGTGCATTGCGAGCAGTTAAAATTGCAGTATGATGATCATAATTGCATCTAAAGCCATTATCAGAAAGCTCAAGATATACTGATTAAAATAAGTGACTTTAGAAAGATGAAAATAGATTTGGTTTTGCACAGTTCCTTGTTTCATTTTGATTTGAGCAAGAAGTTGTATTTCTTTGTGAATATTTTAACGGAACAGTTATTAAACCTGCAGAACATTACAGATCAGATTTCACGGGACTGTCATTTAAACGTGGAAGAATGATAATTATGTTATGGTTCTTCGCTTAATATTGATATTCAATCCAGTATATCGCACTTGTTAATATTTCAGTCAGAATACTGTACACGTTTTTATTCTGTTTCTGATTTGTCTTATGTTTTTCATCACTTGTCGTTAGTTCATTATGTAATTTGCTTGAATGGATAAAGTGACAGAGTGGTGAGGCAAAGCAATATAAACAACATCGATCTTGGTAATTGTAGTAAAATTAGGAATAAGTTTCAGGATCATGGCAGTTGCAGTAAAACTAGAAATTGGTGTTAGGTTTTAACTATTGCATGATTAAGCGTCAAAGCTTCCTTGCTCTCTCTCTCTCTCTCTCTCTCTCTCTCTCTCTCTCTCTCTCTCTGCAAAATGAGAAATAGGTGTTAGTTTTTAATTATTGCATGATTAAACGGCAAAGCCTCCTGGCTCTCTCTCTCTCTCTCTCTCTCTCTCTCTCTCTCTCTCTCTCTCTCTCTCTCTCTCTCTCTCTGTTAATCAGCTCAGTGGTCTAGTAAAACTAAGGTACACTTTCTCTCTCTCTCTCTCTCTCTCTCTCTCTCTCTCTCTCTCTCTCTCTCTCTCTCTGTGTAAAATTAGAAATAGGTGTTAGGTTTTAGTTATTTATTGCATGATCAAACGCCAAAGCCTCCTCTCTCTCTCTCTCTCTCTCTCTCTCTCTCTCTCTCTCTCTCTCTCTCTCTCTCTCTCTCTCTCTCTCTAAATTTAGAAATAGGTGTTAGGTTTTAATTATTTATTGCATGATCAAACTCCAAAGCCTCCTTGCTCTCTCTCTCTCTCTCTCTCTCTCTCTCTCTCTCTCTCTCTCTCTCTCTCTCTCTCTCTCTCTGTGTGTGTGTGTGTGTGTTTCTCAAACTTCTGCTTTGGGATGTAATTAAGACCTGACGTGTGAAAGAAACCCGACTGAAGTTGTGCTCCTAATTTCAGCCTCTACAGAAGAACAAAGGGTTTGGGAAAGATTGGGTGGTGAGAGTTGGTTTCTATTGGGCGAACTTTTAAAACTTTGCATGGCGTTGAAATGCTTCATTATATGTATTTTTTATTGGAATATATTTTAATTTTGTGAGTCAATTTCTTTCTAATGAGCACCATATTTGCAAACTGGAATTTCATGTCAGTGGCCCCTGTGGCTTGTTCCATATAAACAAGGTACGTCTTCTGAATAATAATAATAATAATAATAATAATAATAATAATAATAATAATAATAATAATAGAAAATCATGATTAGGTAAATCTGGTTATAAACTTCCTCTTTCGTGCGAAGTAAAATATATGCATATAACAGAGGTAAAATATGTATGCCATTATGTGCAATGAAGAAGACTACGTCTCTGTTTTCCAAGATATTTTTTGTAGTGATAAAAACAAAAGATCGAAAAGACTTCCAATAGCTAAGAAAATTTCACAGTAATATATTATACTGCGATTCATTATACAAGAACCTTAAGGAGAGTTCTTTTCATCTGGTGCTAAATTTTAGTTTCAATTTCAGATAGAAATAAAAAAAATTTTAATAGATATATCATGCCAATGGTAATTCTTAATAAATATATCAGGAAATGGAAAAGTAATAAATATATCTGGGAATGTAAAAGTAATAAATATATCCAGTCAATAGTAATTTTAAAAAGGTGTTCAAAACAACTGGCTCAAGTAATTCCATGATTTAATTCATTTGATCTATTTCTTGAGAAATGCGTCTCTAAAAAGATGTAAGAATTCTTCCCCAGAGATTACTTCAGCGCTCAGAGGTCGTATTCAGTCTCACTGAGATCATTTGTCTGATTAAGTTTACGAATCTAATTTCAGTCTGTTTTAAGTCTTCACACGTTTGATTATATTTTATGAATTAGTTTGAATTTGGTGTGAGTCTATAGACATTTTATATCAGTTCATTATCCCTCTAGGATTAGTTTTCTCTCTCTTACATTTCGACATTTGGCCTCTCTCTCTTACATTTCGACATTTGGCCTCTCTCTCTCTCTCTCTCTCTCTCTCTCTCTCTCTCTCTCTCTCTCTCTCTCTCTCTCTCTCGTTGTGACGCCAGTTTTAATAGCCACAAATAAATCACAAATCTCTCTCTCTTTCCACCTGGGATTTAGTTTTCTCAGTTACATTTCAATATGAGACCATCGCCTCTCTCTCTCTCTCTCTCTCTCTCTCTCTCTCTCTCTCTCTCTCTCTCTCTCTCTCTCTCTTAGTCTCTCTCTCCACCTAGGATTAGTTTTCTCTAAAATTTCAGCTTCTCCCTCTCCTCTCTCTCTCTCTCTCTCTGTTGCATGATTATACACTTTTGGTTTTACTAATTTTAGTAACATGAAGAAGATGCTGTCTATAACTATTGCCGTTCAGTTTAATAGCTTACATCCAAGTGGAGACATATAGAGACATATGTATTTGGAAAACTGTTCAAGTAACTTTGAGAGAGAGAGAGAGAGAGAGAGAGAGAGAGAGAGAGAGAGAGAGAGAGAGAGAGAGAGATAAAGGTATTAAAGCTGTAGTAACGTCGACGACCAAAGGTAAAAACTGCTATTACAAGAAAAGAATACCTTTGATGTTGCTAATATTGCGTGACCTTTAAAATGAGAACACTTGAAACGCAATCGATACAACGACTTTTAGAACAATTCCAGTATTTCCACTTCCCTTACTCTTGACTCTTTCTAAACAGTTTTTTCTTAATCATGGTTTAATTTTATTTGTACATTTTTTTTTATTAACTACGATGTTATATAACATTTTTAATCTCGGTTGAATTTTTTTCGTACATTTCATTTCATTAACTTCGATGTCTATAACCTTTTTCATCTTTGTAATATTGTATCAGTGCATTTATTTTTATTAACTCCGATATATATAACCTTTTTAATCTTGGTTTTATTTGTGCATTTCTTTTTATTACCTTCCATGTATACAACCTTTTTAATCTTGGTTTAGTTTTGTTTGTGCATTTATTTTTATTAACTTCGGTGTATATAACCTTTTTAATCTTGTAACGTTAAATCTCTGTAGAAGTCGTATACCCGGGTGGATGCGTATCCCGCAAGGCATTAATCCCCCAGATTATGTCTTTCACGTTCGACATTTTATTCGGGATTGAAAATGTTTGCACTGGGTTTCACTTTCGTAGTGCAAATAATATTCGAGCAGTGTCTACAAGCGCCTGGACTCCGTCGGGTCGTATTTGTCTTTTATTACTTTTATTCCCCTTGGATTGAATAATCAAGAGTTTCTGAGATCTGTGCTAACGAGCATCTATGTTTTAATCTTTCCTTTGCCTGTGAGTTTTCTTCAGGTATTATCATTATTCGTATCCTATATTATTAGATATTTTGTAGTGTAAATTTCTTATTTCTTATAATCCATAGAATCAAGAAATGACGGATTATAGCTGATACACATTCGGTATAAAATGTGTTTGTATGTGACTCTAATAGTTAATTTCCATTCATATACTTTTTATTTAACGAAATTTAGCCTAACCTACCTATGGTAATTAACGGGAAATGAAGGTAAATTGAATTAACTTACCAAAAGTTATCATATTTACAAACATGCTGGTAATATCGCATATTTACCTTTAATTATCCACAATTACAAATTCATTACATGTTCTTAAGAGATAGAATATAATGGTAGTTACTCTAATGTACACTTAAATGGCCTTTTCAATTAATGATCCTATTGTTAAATGTTAATTTCAGTAATTCTCTTGACTGCTGGCAGCGTCTTTAATGAAGGCGTCAAAAATGATGATACCAAGAGTGAAGAATGAGAGTGCAAAGAGGTAAATCACTATTGGGTGCAAGTTTGATAATTTGTACATTTCCAAATCCCTTCCCTGCCCTAAACCGTGCCAGACATCTTTCCGGTCTTCTTTTATGGCTTATAAGGAGCCTCGGATCTCCTAGGGAAAGGTTAATGGGCGAGATAAATCTTGTCCAGAGGGAAAAAAAATAGAGGTCAGATAGATGAGTCCTGTTTTGTGAGCGTGTGTTTTTTATGGTTGTGATTTTAGCGGTTATTCTCTCCTGTTGAGAGCTAGATACATTGATTGATTAACTAAGGAAAACGTATAGTATAGTAGAATAAATAACAGTCGCCAGCGACTTGCGACACCTGTTTTCTTTTCGTGTGTTTTTTGGTTGATAATTATTCAGATTTTGTTAACTGTTTCGATAATAGTGGGATACTGAAAATAACGGCAACTGCTGAAGTTGATAATACTGATTAGTAGTCGTTCCTGGTGATGACGTACTATCTGTTGTAATCTATTGTGGTGGTGACGTACTATCTATTGTAATCTATTGTGGTGGTGACGTGCTATCTATTGTAATCTATTGTGGTGGTGACGTACTATCTATTGTAATCTATTGTGGTGGTGATGCACTATCTATTGTAATCTATTCCATGAGTAGAGAATTTACTTGATCGTATGTAAACCCTCTTTGCCGACAGTCATTATTATTATTATTATTATTATTATTATTATTATTATTATTATTATTATTATTATTATTATAATGAACGAGTTAAACGCAGGTGACAAGTTAAAGCTAATTCTGATTAGTAATTATTCCTAATAGTGAAGCATTATCTGTCTAATCTTTTCCATAAATACAGAATTTACTTAATAGTAGGTAACCCTCTTTGCTAACATAGTTCCTCGTTAGACGGGTCGGTACCGTTCTCGGCTAGCACTCTGCTGGGCCAGCGTTCGAATCTCCGGCCGGCCAATGAAGAATTAGAGGAATTTATTTCTGGTGATGGAAATTCATTTCTCGGTATAATGTGGTTCGGATTCCACAATAAGCTGTAGTTCCCGTTGCTAGATAACCAAATGGTTCTTAGCCACGTAAAATAAGTCTAATCCTTCGGGCCAGCCCTAGGAGAGCTATTAATCAGCTCAGTGGTCTGGTTAAACTAAGGTAAACTTTTTTGCTAACATTCATTAATATTATCAGTATTGTTACTATTATCAGCATTATTACTATTATAACTGACAATTGAAAGAGGTGAACGTGCGCGACTCATTGCTAACGTTTCAACCATACAGTCTATTCATTGGCACTCCGAATGGTTCCTGCTTTGCAGTTCCCTCTGGTGGTTAGTTGTAGAACAACGCTCCTATTGTGTAGGGTCTAATGTTCCCCCTGAATAATTGATTGACTATTATGTAATGGAACCTGGCGCCCTGACACCTGTCTTTGTTAAAAGGGTGTGAATAGGGCAATTATGAATTACCCGTGCTTAATGAATCGAATTTCAAAAGTTTTAGTTGTTTTCAACAACGTTTCGTATATTTTCTGGATGAGAAACGATATCGTAGATGTTTGCACATTTATACGAGATCATCTACCGCTGTATAATCATCAGTTGATTGAAGATACTTTGTTTCAGACAAGCATTTTCATTCATGTAATATTACTGTTTTATAAATGAATTTTTTTTTTTGGCCTTTAATGTTACATGGTATTATACCTTGTAATATACCTATTTATTGGAGGTAGTCCAGTAAAATTATATTAGGTAGCACAATTTAATTACACGACTGATGTTCAGCGTCTAAAAAACCTCGTCTATGAAACGATACAGGACGCTAAGAGTAATTCGTTTCCAGAGCGGCATAGTAGGTAAAAACCCGCCTCTCTCTCTCTCTCTCTCTCTCTCTCTCTCTCTCTCTCTCTCTCTCTCTCTCTCTCTCTCAAACTTTTACTCTCCGTGGTAATTAAGACCTACCGTGTGGAAAACTACAAAGGAGCCAGGCTTGGTTAATGATTGGATGGTGGAAGCTGAATTCATTTGATGTACAATTACTGCTTTGCTGTACGTGGAATACATTTTTTTTTAAGAGAGCCTTTTTACCACGTTTGACCTAAAATCTTATTAATTATAATTAGATTTGCTCTTTAATGGTAACATTTTTATTCGTTTGAATCGAGTGATACTTTTAGTGCAAAATTTATATATCTGGTTACGTGTTTTCTTTAGTGTGTTATGTAAACTGCGAAGTTCATTTAATTAAAATTTCTGTTTTTTTTTTTTAAAGAAAACTTTGTTTCTTAACTATGTTTAACTGAAAACTTGATTAACACAAAGTTTATAGCTTTCTTGAATGGGAAATATGCCATTGAAATTAATACCTAGGTTTTCCTTGAATATCTTTTATATAGTTGTTTTTTTCATTTATAGAGACGATTTTGCTACTCCTCACTGTCACCTGTGTATGAATGATATAAGTGCGTATCCATCTATTTTCAAACAGATGATTTCTTTAACTTTGGGGATAAGATTTTTGTCACAGATTAATGCTTCTTTTAGACCAGTGAAAACATTGTAAATGGGCTTAATATTATGTACCGAGACCATCTGCAGAGGCATTAACAATGATTAGTCAAATCAAATTTCATGGGCTTGATTATAGTCACTGTTAATGCCATGTCTTTTCATGACAGTTTATCAGTTATCTTGCAGGAGCCCAGGCTTCTTTTTTGTACCATTTTTATTCTCTCTCTCTCTCTCTCTCTCTCTCTCTCTCTCTCTCTCTCTCTCTCTCTCTCTTTTACACACACACATTTTATTTTTTTCTACTTATTTAACTGATCTTAAATGAATACTGCGCAGAACTATCACGACCTGACGGAGATAATAAAACAAGAGATAATGCGCCGCAGTTTCTTCGGCGCAATCGAGTTTTCTGTATAGCGTGTAATGCTATATGAAACTCTCAGCCATGGCACATGAAACTCTCAGCCGCCGTCCATGAAACTTTCAGCCGCCGCCCGGTGGTGGCCTGTGTTGTTGGCACATATAGCGGTGCCAGACGCACGGTCATGGCTAACTTTAACCTTAAATAAAATAAAAACTACTGAGGCTACATGGCTGTAATTTGGTATGTTTGATGATTGGAGTGTGGATGATCAACATACCAATTTGCAGCCCTCTAGCCTCAGTAGTTTTAAGATCTGAGGGCGGACAGAAAAAGTGCGGACGGACAGACAGATAACCATCTCAGTAGTTTTCGTTCACAGAAAACTAAAAAAGAAGCTCTCGTGGCAACACATCACGAAATGACACGAAGTGAAACATCCGGGGAAAAGCGGAAGCCTTCACCAGCTCAGATCTCAGCTTTAATCTCGTTTTACGCACTCATCTAGACTCTTAAAGGGTTGGCCCTGAGGACTCGTGTTTCAATGAGGGGAGGAAACCCCGGAGGAGGACAGAGAGGAGTTGGACAGCCAGGCTGGAGGACACCAAAGGGACCGAAGGAAGAGAAGAAGGTGGGAAGATATGCGGAGGAGGAGAAAGGAAACTGGCGCGATGCATTTCGGTTTAGGCGAGACTTCTCGAAAGGGATCTATATGTATATTATGTATATGTATAAAATTACAAGTGAAATATACGAATATATGACTATAATATATATACATATATATATGATATTTATATATATACACATACACACATATAGATGCATATATATATATATATATATATATATATATATATATATATATATAATATATATATATATATATATATATATATATATATATATATATATATATATATATATATATATATATTTATTTGATTATTTCATTATATTTTGTTCTCGTTTTCTTGATCTCGCAGTCATATAACTCCTTTATTTTTCATTTCGTTAGTGATAAGTAATTTTTTTCTTTATGTGTGTCCTCAATAACTTCGGTAGTTATGGTAGGAAATAGCTTCTCATCAGGCAGTGAAAAAGTGAGGTTTATGTCATATCCATTTATGGTTCCCTTCCTTCATATTAATAATCGTATTGTTCAGAGTTCCCCTAAACATTCACACACTTTTTAACCATGTCCCATTAACTAATATCCTCTTCTAGATTCTGAATACTCTTTTTCCGTGAATACCCAAAACTTTTTAAATGACCATCTTTGACATGGTTTTTGTACGTAGACCTTTCACATCATCAACCAAGTAATGGGTTCCTTCTTGGGATGAAAAGTAAAGTTTAGAAATAGACTCTTTTTATGTTTTTTTTTTTTCCTCAACGTCATTATGTTTTCCCCCGAACGCGAGAAAAGTTATAATAACTAGGATAAAGAACGAAGTTCTGTGGGAGCTGTAGTCTTTTCCTCCTTCCTTTCTTCAGACTTTGAGTCTGAAGGACGGCAGAAAAAGTTCGGGCGTAAGTTTTCTAGATGCTGAAGTCTTAGAAATATTAGAGGTATCGAGTTGCTAGCTTGACTGTGCGGATCATCTGTCAAATTACTCGCTCAATTTATGCAGCAACGCTCTCTGGAATCATGCATTCATTTGATCATTTATTCTGTATAAAATATCTGAATTATTGAAAAACAAAATAATGATGTTAACACCTACAAACGTCAGCATATTCAGTGTAAGATGTATAAAAAAAAAGTCTTATTTTTTCCCCCTTGCGACAGTGATGAAGCAGTAATGCATTACCTCCGTATTTAAAATAAAAGAATTTTCACATGTAAGTGTCGTGCTACGGCATATGTATGTTACTTAACTGAGTAATAATTATATTATTCAAAAGTAGTTCTATCTGTTCATTTTAATGCTTATCCTCTTAATATGAACAGCAAACATGGGGATAAGTATTCATCTCTAATAATTACTAAAGAACGTGTTTTTCCTTGATAAATTCGAGGATGCTTAGGAATGGCAACACCCCACTTCATTTGGTCATTTGAACTGGATTGAGTTTATTTCAATGAGCCTGACTGCGATTACCTCTCTCTCTCTCTCTCTCTCTCTCTCTCTCTCTCTCTCTCTCTCTCTCTCTCTCTCTCTCTCATACACGTACAAACTTCAAATGTATGTACGTATATTCATACAGAGATAGAGAGAGTTTGAAAGTAGGAAGCTATGATTGATTGTATCTGGGTAGTTTTCCTCTCTCTCTCTCTCTCTCTCTCTCTCTCTCTGTCATACACAAAAAAACCTTCAAATACATATACATACAAACATAGGAAAAATGTGAAAGTAGGAAGCTATGACTGATCGCATCTGGGTCGTTTTATTCTCTCTCTCTCTCTCTCTCTCTCTCTCTCTCTCTCTCTCTCTCTCTCTCTCTCTCTCTCTCTCTCTCCCGGCTCTTTTTATTTGTACCTCTTAAGATAAAACTTTCTTGTTTAACATTTCTGGTCTCTAGAGTCGTTCAGACCAACACCACCCACTACCATCGTTTTATTTATTTATTTTTTTATATTTTTCCAGCATGGGAAAACCAGCGCTGTGTTGCTGGAACATGCAAGCACTGCAATATCTTTCGCTGTATATTTTTAAAAATATTTATTGACGTGGAAATTTAATGGCTCGTCAAATTGTACATTCATAAAAAAGAAATATATTCATGAATGCAGTACACAACTGCGGGAAAATTGTGCTATGTATATATTGATGAGATTCAAATACAGTATAAAATCACCGGCAAATGAAATGTACTTCCAGTGGAAAATGTTGTGTTTAAAGAATTTTCAGCACATTCTAAAGAATAAATATTATTCTAACGCGTCTATGCTGCCAGAGAATAGACTCTGTTTTGAAAATAGCATCCGAAATATGTGAATCAGGATGGTGTGTTATCTGTTGCAAATATTTAACTTCTCGGAAATTCTTGTTTATTCGTTAAACAGGGAAGGATGTCGTGTCATTCGTGGGAGGCTCCTGTCTTATTTGTCGAAATATATTGTACCATCTGAAAGCTTTACTCTAGCATGTCATATCTGTCTCTTACTCCTTCCGTTACTTTCCCTCTCTCCCCTTCTCTTCCTCGAAGCAGCCTACTTCTCTCCTCCTCCTACAATCCATTTATGAAAGTTTAATGGAAATAACTAAATAACTTTTCTCCTGACATTTCCCTCCACATTTCCTCAGGTGCTTCTTCCTGTTCGGCAGGTGTTGCTTCCTGTCCAATCAACGGCGCTCTTC
>NC_089753.1:45146412-45183912 GCF_040412425.1 Macrobrachium rosenbergii | reverse complement strand
CTCTGGGCTGGACCCTTTCCTTCAAGGGTGCCATCAAAGGACTGGCTATCCTTGGGAGCCTTTGGGCCTCACCCTTGTGGTGGTAGGGCCCTTTCCGGGCCCACTTCCCCAGCCTGGCAGGATACCTGCCTTCCTCAGGGGAAGCAGCCTCTGGGCTGGACCCTTTACTTCAAGGGTGCCATCAAAGGACTGGGTAGCCTTGGGAGCCTTTGGGCCTCACCCTTGTGGTGGTGGGACCCTTCCCAGGCCCACTCCCCCAGCCTGGCAGGATACCGGCCCTCCTCCGCAGCTTCTGGGTCGGACCCTTCCCTTAACTTCTTTTCTTCGATCTGCGTTGACATCCAGTTCCTTTCACCATACTCTTTGCCTTCTCCTACCCACGTTTCAAATAAGACGCATGTTCCCTCTGAAGGCTTCAAGATAATTTGAAGAATTTCGGAGATTGTTACTGAAGCCTACTGTATGGAGTTCGGTGCATGCGTGAATGGCATTTCTCTCATCCTTCCAGGAACTGGGGACGGAAGGATTCCACGACGAATTCAAGTTCTCTGGAAGTTCTCTTTTAGTCGATGTACCTCGCCATCCTGTCCATTAACCACCATACTCTTCGCATTCTCTTACTGACATGCTGTCTCTGAAGGCTTCAAGACGGCTTGGAAATCTTAGGGATGGTCACTGTAGGCCTTGGAGGTAGTTCTTTAACTGAGTTGTAGCGTTAGGCGCATGTCCCAATGGCATTTCTCTCCTTCTCTCTCAGGAACTGGAGATGGAATGATTCCCAAACGTCTTCATGGAAAACCCAAAGGTGTTAGATCATTTCATCATCGCCTTAAAAGTCAGATATACTCAAGGTTTTATTTATTACATGAATCGTTAAGGGCCGTCTCACACCGGACGCGATGCTAAGCGCGCCACGCTTTGGTAGCCAAGTTGCACCACATGGCTTTTAATTGCTGGCATTGTTTTAAGCGAGGCCGTTCACACCGGGTGCGAAGCCATGCTACCGATGTCTGCGACATAGCTTTCATAGCTTCCAAGATTACCGGGCGCGCGATTTTTGTGGATGTAGCTCGCCTCGCGCAAGCGCACTTGGGTCTCACAGCAGATGTTCTCACTTCATGGCTTAAATAATACACTGTAAGTGTTATATTAACGTGGGGCTATAAAGTATACCTCAGCAAATTTACTCCAGGTAAAATTTTATTTCCAGTAGTGCGTGGTCAAGTTTTATTATTATTATTATATTATTATTATTATTATTATTATTATTATTATTATTATTATTATTATTATTATTATTATTATTATTAAACAGGGCCACTTTCAAATGAGAGAAGCAAATGTCCAAAGAATATAAATGGTTTCCTATATTAATAAATAATATATAAAGTAACTTTAAATATAGCGGTAAAGATGAACAGATTAACAATAGATACTTACATACTTGCTTGAATTGTTCGCAGACATTCATAGCTTTCGGTGTGAACACACACATAGCGAGTATAGCTAGCATGGCTCTGTAGCATAGCGTAGCGCTCTTACCATCGCATTCGATGTGAAACGGCCTTTAAGGACATTTAACGTTTGAAATGCATTGAAATTTTCCTTCATTAAGACAAAGAACGACGAGGTAAGGGGATTCGGCATGACTGTTGAAGTGATGGCATTTCCGCTTCTCGTAACAAACGCTTGGAAAATTAGAATTGGCAATGCGGCTTTTAGCAAGCTGGGAGAATTGCGCGTACAACCTGCAATTCGACAATAAATATTGTTCCCAATATTACTGTAATAATGATAATGATAATGAGGACTTTCGCGGTAAAATAAAACTTAGGATTGATGCAAAGCACATACACACACACACACACACACACACACACACACACGAAGTGAGACCACTGACAAGCATTAACACAAATAAAACCCCCTTCAAAATTCACCTTATTCATTAATCCTTTTTCAAGCTAAAGAGCGCATAGTTACAGTAATAAAATAACATCGATATTAAGCAAGAATAACAAAGAAGGTCCTTTAAAAAAATAAATAAATATATTCAGTCGTCTTCCAAGGGATAAACGACGCAAGAGAAACTTTTGATCAGGCGTCGCTATTCAACAACAGTCTCCACAAAAGCCCTTAAATTTTCAGTCTCCTTCCAGACGCCAAACAACAAAAGAAATGGCTGCTGTAAGGGTATCGACAACAACCAAGACCAAAAACAAGTGTTCTTAAATCTTCAATCGACGTCCAAGAACTAAAGCAGACAAGGCGAGATTGCCGAAAAAGAGTCGAATCCAGCAAGAGCACCCAAAATGGCCCTTAGATCTTCCATTTCCGTGATGAAGCTAAACAGCTCAGGGCCTTGCTGTTGAAAAAAAAAAGTCCAAGATCAAGCAAGAGCCATACATGCCCTTAGGGGGATATGCAGGATTTAAGGGCGCATCCCTGGGGAGCTAAACAACGCAAGCTGAGACTACAACAAAGCGTCGACATCATGCACAAGCAACAAACAACAAATAGCCCTAAATTTCCAATTCCCATCAGGGAACCAAAAACAAAATGGACGACGAAACTTTCAGAAGGCAGGCGAAGAATTTCCGATGTGATATCTTGACGGAATTGAGTGGGCAAAGACGTACAACAGCATTTGAATTTTGATGTATCGGGTACGCGTTTTCTCTTAATTAACCGACTATAAATAAAACTAACCATCAATTTTCTTGAAGGTATCGGTAAAATCACCACACCGATAGTTCGATTCATTTATTTACGTGGCCAACCTAACCAGCCGACGATGTGTAAAAACATGTTTTCGGTGGAATAATGGACTGGTCAATTTGCCATCATGCGTGCATGTTAAAAAGACTCACGAATCACGCGTCCATCATTAACGTGAAGTTTAGATTAAATCAGAACGACAGCCGATAGTTCAGACATTTATGCCATAACTTATAATTATAAGTGTTTCGATTTCTCTCCATGAACAATAACCAAAAAGTCAGTAAATCGTTAATGCTGTAGATGTTCTTCAAATGTAAAGCAAGTTTTCGATACAATCTCCTAATCCCATTCTGAATTATTACAAACCATAAATAGAATGTCCTCTTTCTTACTCATGGCCCACTGGGTCTTGAGAGAGAGAGAGAGAGAGAGAGAGAGAGAGAGAGAGAGAGAGAGAGAGAGAGAGAGAGAGAGAGAGAGATTATGAACTGTACCTCTGGATTTTTCAAAGTTTCATTTCAGAGATTTATATGATAACTACTCGAAAATTTGCCATGTCATTTTTGCTACGGCTTTGTTACCAATCCGAGATATTCATTTGTTTGCAATGACATGAATGTCTCATGTCTGACAAAACCTGAACAAGTTCACATGCATCTACAACTATCGACTAAGCAGGGCAAGACGTACATATGGAGAATAACTAAGAAACTTTGGGATCTAGGCAATTCAAGACCGTAGATATCGTTCTGGTTATTATCACTGTCTTTATCAAATAACTAAATCAATATTTTCCATTTGTCTCCCACGGGTTTAGATTGTTTCATGATTTAGGCCATTTTACCATTTGGCATCGTCGTCGTGATCGTATCAATGAGTCCATGGTGTTGGCCGCTTGTGTGTTGCACAACAATTATGACCAGCTGAACTCGATATCCTCATGCCAGGACTGAGGGACATCAAAGATGGACTCTCTGAGTTAGTAAGAGCAGTGACACATTGGAGGAACGAAAACACAAGTAGCGAAAACAAGACATTGCTTTTCAAATGAGGTCCTACCTGTCAGCTGGAGGTCTGACTGGAGAGACCCATTGAGCCAAGCCTAACAATCCCCACGTTACCGCGCCTGGCTTCCAGCAGTAACCCCGACTGGGAAGGCTCACCGTGACTACCTGCGTGGAAGGAGGTAGTTTTACCCCTGTTATTTTTTACCTTTGTTAATTTTTACCCACTGTTATTTTTCAACCCCTGTTAATTTTTAGCCCTTATTTTTTACATGCTATTTTTTTTACCCCCTGTTAATTTTACCGCTTTATTTTTAACCCCTGTTAATTTTTACCCATTGTTTATTTTCTACACCCTGTTATTTTTTACTCCCTGTTATTTTTACCCCTATTTTTTTTATCAAATAACTAAATCAATGTTTTCATTTTACTCCTGTTGTTTTTTACCCCGTTATTTTTACCCCTATTAATTTTTACCCCTGTTATTTTTTACTGCTTTTAATTATTAAACCCTGTTAATTTTTCTCCCAGTTATTTTTACCCTATTTAATTTTCACCCCCTGTTATTTTTTACCTTCTGTTACTTTTTACCCTCTTATTTTTTACCCCTGTTAGATTTTATCCCTCTGTTATTTTTACCTCCTGTTATTTTTACACCCTGTTATTATTTTCGCCTGTTATTGATTACCCCTGTTAATTTTTACCACCTGTTAACTTCTACCCTGTGGTATTATTTACCCCTGTTATTTTTTACCTCTGTTAATTTTTACCAATTATTAATTTTTACCCGCTGTTAATTTTTACCTTTTGTTATTTTTACCCGTGTTATTTTTTACACCTTGTTAATTTTTACCCCCTTTTAATTTTTACACCTTGTTAATTTTTACCCTTGTTAATTTTTATCTCTTGTTATTTTTTACCAATGTTAATTTTTACCCTTTGTTATTTTTTACCTTCTGTTAATTTTTACCCCACTTTATTTTTACCACTGTTAAATTTTACCACCTGTTATCTTTTACCCCCTGTTATTGTTTTACCCCTTTTATTTTTTACCCTTGTTAATTTTTATCACCTGTTAATTTTTACACTTGTTTTCTACCCACTGCTTTTTTGCCCCTATTAATTTTAACCCCTGTTAAATTTTACCCAATGTTATTTTTTACCCCCTGTTATTTTTCCACCGGTGAATTTTACCCACTGTTATTTTTTACCTTTGTTAATTTTTACCCCTGTTATTTTTTACCCCTGTTAATTTTTACCCCTGTTATTTCTTACTCCCTGTTATTTTTACCCCCTGTTATTTTTTACCCGTGTTAATTTTTCGCCTGTTATTTTTACCCCCTATTATTTTTACCCCCAGTTAATTTTTACCCCCTGTTATTTTTTACCCCTATTAATTTTTACCCATTTTATTTTTACCACTTGTTATTTTTTACCCCTGTTAATTTGTACCCCATGTAATTTTTTACCCCTTTTATTTTTTACCACTGTTAATTTTATCCCTGTTATTTTTTACCCCTGTTAATTTTCACCCCTGTTATTTTTACCCCTGTTATTTTTTATCCTTAAGTTTTACCCACTGTTATTTTTAAACCTCTGTTAATTTTTACCCCTCATTTTTTACATGCTGTTATTTGTTACCCCGTTAAATTTTACCCCTGTTAGTTTTACCGTCTTTATTTTCATCCCTTGTTAATTTTTACCCCGATTATTTTTTACCCCCTGTATTTTTTACCCCTTGATATTTTTCACCTGTTAATTTTTGCCCCCTGTTAATATTTACCTCCTGTTATTTTTACCTGTGTTATTTTTTATCCCCTGTTGATTTTTACCTCCATTTAATTTTTACCCCTGCTTAATTTTTACCCATGTTAATTTTTATCCCTTGTTAATTTTTACCCCTGTTAATTTTTACCCCTGTTAATTTCTACCTTCTGTTAATTTTTACCCCATGTCATTTTTTTCCCTGCTAAGTTTTATCACCTGTTATTTTTTACCCCTGTTAAGTTTTATCACCTGTTGCTTTTCACCCTCTTATTTTTTACCCCTTGTTTTTTTACCTTTTAATTTTTTCCCCTGTTAACTTTTAGCTCATGTTATTTTTAACTCCTGTTATTTTTCCACTGGTTAATTTTACCCACTGTTATTTTTTACCCCTGTTAAGTTTTACCCCTGTTATTTTTACAGTGTTAATTTTTACAACCTGTTATTTTTACAGTTTTAATTTTTACACCCTGTTATTTTTTACCCCCATTACTTTTTACTCCGTTAGTTTTTACCCGTGTTAATTTTTACCACTGTTAATTTTTGCCCATGTTTATTTTACCCCCTTTTATTTTTTATCCCCTGTTAATATTTACCCTGTTAATATTTACCCTGTTACATTTTACCCACTGTTATTTTTTACCCTGTGTTAATTTTTATCTCGTTATCTTTTACCTCCTCTTATTTTTACCCCTTTTAACTTTTACCTCTGTTAATTTTTGCCCCCTGCTTTTTAACCCTTGTTCATTTTTACACCCTCTTTATTTTTGCCCCAGTTATTTTTTACAAGTTATTTTTTTTACCTCCTGTTAATCTTTAGCCCGTTTTTTTACCCCTGTTATTTTTTATCCCCTGTTAATTTTTACACCCTGTTATTTTTTACCTATTATTTTTACCCTTGTTAATTTTTACCTTCTGTTAATTTTTACCCCCTGCTATGTTTTACCCATGTTAATTTTTACCCCTGTTTATTTTACCCTTTTATTTTTTACCCATTATTTTTACCCCTATTAATTTTTACCCTTTGTTGTTTTTTACCATATGTTAATATTTACCCCCTGTTATTTTTACCTCTGTTAATTTTTACCCCCTGTTAATTTTTCCCCTGTTAATTTTTACCACCGTTAATTGTTACCCCCTTGATTTTTTTACCCCCTCTTATTTTTTATCCCTGTTAATTTTTACACTTTGTTGATTTTTACCCTCTGTTAATTTTTACCCCTGTTAATTATTAACTCCTGTTAATTTTTACCCCTGTTAATTTTTATCCCCTGTTATTTTTCATCTTTTTTTACCCCTGGTATTTTTACCCCTGTTAATTCTTACCCCTTGTTAATTTTTACACCTGGTTATTTTTTACCCTTGTTAATTTTTACCACTGATAATTTTTACCCCCTGTTATTTTTTACCCCTGTTAATTTTTATCCCCTGTTAATTTTTACCCCTGTTAATTTTCCCCCTGTTATTTTTCGCTCCTTGGTATTATTTACCCCCTGGTATTTTTTACCCCTGTTAATTTTTGTCCCTGTTAATTTTTACCCCCTGGTACTTTTTACCCCTGTTAATTTTTACGCTCCGTCAAGTTTTACACCCTGTTATTATTTACCGCCTTTTATGTTTTACCCCTGTTAATTTTTACCCCCCCCCCCCCGTCAAGTTTTACCCCGTTATTTTTTAACCCCCTGTTAATTTTTGCCTATTGTTATTTTTACCCACAGTTATTTTTTTTTATCCCTGTTACATTTTACCCCATGTCAGTTTTTACTCCTTCCAGATTGTAAGAGTCTTTATGTCAGGTATGAGACCTTCCACAATTTCATCAAAAAGCTCCTCTGTAATACTGGTAAAATTCCTGTACTGTACTGGATTTTTAATTGCCATCGTAGTATCCTTTCTCATGTCTGCAATGTAAATAGGGCCAGACCCAGCAACGTTTTTATTTTCTATGCTTCTTGCATTTTCGTTCCTCCAGGCGCCTCAGGATTCTTATTTGCAACATGGCATCGTGACAATCCAAAATGCACTTTACTAATTCAGGATCATGTTGGTTCTCAGGTATGAGGTGTAGCAAATCCATCTTTTCCATGTTCTTGCTCTGTCTGCGACTGCAGCAAGAATGATTGGTGACGAGTTCACCTGGCACTTTATATATGGTGGCATCCATGTTCACGACACAGTTACAGTGCCATTACGCAAGTTTTCATGTGACGTAACTACAACGCAATTGAATCCCCATGCATCGCCTTGCCTTTACGCACTTCGCCATCCTGACGCAACCCAAATGTGGGCATGTCCTAAATCATTAGTGACATGCGCGGTCAACTACATGCGTACGTAATCTCATCTTGATGTGCGCAGTGCTGTCTCTATGGTTAATAACGTGGGATGCCATGGTGTCGTAATCAGCTGACAATTTTTTCTTTTGCGACCCAAGGTCTGCGACTGATGGCGATGATCGCCTAAACCAGCCATTACGACGTGCGCGGTCTTGAATCGCCAGTGTGTGAATCAGGCATAATTCCGAAATTTCTCAAATATAAAATCTCATTTGATGATGATGTTGATGATGAATGATGATGATGACGATTATTCAGAAGATGAGCCCTATTCATATGGAACAAGCCCACAGGGGCCATTTAGATTCTTGTATTTCATCTCATATTTTTTTCTGGATCTCTTTATCTTGCGTTCCAACCACTCTATCTTTTAAGTGTCATAAGCCCTGAATGGCCGAAAGTGCCCCAGCAATTGGCTAGACAACCTAAATTTCAGAAAATAAAATTAAATCAGTTTATATGGGTTACTGATAAGTGCTTTTAAGCACACTTTTCGGAATCGGGTGGGCCCTGATTAATAAACTCTTCGTTGGGTGAGTCGGTAGAGCTGCGGACTGGCACTCGCTGGACCGGAGTTCGATTCCCTGGCCGGCTGATGAAGAGTTAGAGGAGTTTATTTCTGGTGATAGAAATTAATTTCTCGCTATAATGTGGTTCGGATTCCGCAATAAGCTGTAGGTCCCGTTGCTATGTAACCAATTGGTTCTTAGCCACGTAAAACAAGTCTAATCCTTTGGGCGAGCCCTAGGAGAGCTGTTAATCAGCTCAGTGGTCTGGTAAAACTAAGGTATACTAACGCTCTTTTTATGGTGGTAAGGGCGATCGTTGGCTTTCTTAGAGTGACCTGAATTGTGGTTTTAACATTATTTATGCTTTGTTACAATTTTGGAGGAAGATGGTAGTGATCAGGGCAATTCTGTTGAGATCTGGCTGTATTGATGTATTAAGAGACGACTTTTTAACATTTTATGGTGAATTTTATGAAGTCTCGTGCAGTCGTCGTTGTTGTCATTATTGCATTAGAAGTATTATTAGTAACTCGTTTCGACGTTGCTTTCATACATGAAATCGTTAGCAATAATGTAATAATATCCGTGATTTCGAAATCGTCTCTGCTGATAATAATGAAATAAGTAATCATTTCATTGTTACGCTGCATAATGTATCCAGCTGAAAATATTAACTGGGGTTTTTAGATCACATGATTGTTGTATATTGTATCCTGTTATAGCTCCATTTGGTGACTGAGAAAAAATCTTTCTCTCTCTCTCTCTCTCTCTCTCTCTCTCTCTCTCTCTCTCTCTCTCTAAAACACTGTGAACTATATATATATATATATACTGTATGATATATATATATATACATATATATATATATATATATATATATATATATATATATATATATATATATATATATATTACTGTGTGTGTATATGTGTTTATATTTATTTTTATATATATATATATATATATATATATATATATATATATATATATTATGATATATATTATATCCATTTATATATATATATATATATATATATATATATACTGTGTTTATCCTATATATATATATATATATATATATATATAAATATATGGGTATATATATATATATCATCATCACTGTAACTCTCTCTCTCTCTCTAAAACCATGAACTCTATCTCTCTCTCTCTCTCTCTCTCTCTCTCTCTCTCTCTCTCTCTCTCTCTCTCTCTCTCTGACAAGTCATCTGAATCAATATTATCACCAAGCGTTTTTCCATGACCTGGATACCATTCGCAGATGTGTCCCCTTTACCCACCCAGCCTCTGATTTCATTTGACCTTTGAATCATAAATCTTCCGTGGATTGACCTCGGCGCGTTTGCTCGTTTGACCTTTGTCACCTTCTCACCTTTTGCTCATATTTTTAAACGCTGACCTGGCTGGGAATCTGACCTTGGGCATTATGCAGGATTCTCCCACTCGTGTTGGCATCTCGTGGATTATTCAAGAGGATTTTCAGTGTTGTTGTCTGTATGGCAGAACTGAAATTGACGTCACCTTGAAGAAGCTCCGGCTCTTTATGTTAGGTATAGTATCACATTAATGCTGTGAATTATGTTATCTCTCTCTCTCTCTCTCTCTCTCTCTCTCTCTCTCTCTCTCTCTCTCTAAAACACTGTGAACTATGTTATCTCTCTGTGTGATTGTTTGTCTGTCTCTCTGAAACACTGTGAGCTATGTTATCTCTCTCTCTCTCTCTCTCTATAAAACCCTCTCTCTCTCTCTTTCTGTATGCCTGTCTGTCTCTCTGAAAAGCACTTTTAAGCTATGTTATCTCTCCTCTCAAAAGCAATCTCTAAAATGTATAATCTCTCTCTCTCTCTCTCTCTCTCTCTCTCTCTCTCTTTCTATATATATATATATATATATATATATATATATATATATATATATATATATATATAAAAACACTGTGAACTATAAGTTATCTCTCTGTCTGTCTATCTCTCTGAAACACTGTGAGCTATGTTATCTCTCTCTCTCTCAAAAGCAATGTTAAGTATAATTCTCTCTCTCTCTCTCTCTCTCTCTCTCTCTCTCTCTCTCTATATATATATATATATATATATATATATATATATATATATATATAAAACACTGTATATTATATTATCTCTCTGTCAGTCTGTCTCTAAGATGAAACACTGTGAGCAATGTATCTATCTGTCTCTCTCTCAAAAGCAATGTTAAGTATAATTCTCTCTCTCTCTCTCTCTCTCTCTCTCTCTCTCTCTCTCTCTCTCTCTCTCTCTCTTCCTTGCAGTGGTCGAAACAGGTGTTGTTTCTTGTGTCGCCCTGTGTCTTTGTAATATAAAATAATCCCATGAGACATAAACATATACAAGAATGAACGAATGGCATTTAACTGAGATATAAAGTTAATGGTGCAGAAAAGGTATGGTATACACGAAGGTATATTAGATAAGGCAAACCCTTTCTTCATTGTTAAGTAAATCCCCGATGCTTCATCTTGGAGGAAATTAAAAAGCATCTGTGAAGGCAATAAACATTTGCTTAGCCATAAATCCAGGTTCTGAATGCAGCTGGCAATATCTCCACCAGGAGTTGAACTTGGTTCTCTCTCTCTCTCTCTCTATAACAAAGTTAACTATGTTATCTCTCTCTCTCTCTCTTTTCTCTCAAACACTGTGAACTATGTAATCTCTTTCTCTCTGTCTCTTCCCTCCCCAAACCACTGTGAACTATATTTTTCTCTCTCTAAAACAAAGTGAACTATGTTTTCTCTCTCTCTCTCTCTCTCTTTAAAACACTGTGAACCATGTAATCTCTTTCTCTCTCTCTCTCTTTTCTTTCCAAAACACTGAACTATGATATCTTTCTCTCTATAAAACAAAGTGACCTATCTCTCTCTCTCTCGCTCTCCAAAACACTGTGAACTATGATATCTTTCTCTCTCTCTCTCTAAAACAAAGTGAACTATGTTATCTCTCTCTCTCTCTCTCTCTCTCTCTCTCTCTCTCTCTCTCTTTAAAGCACTGTGAACTATGTAATATCGCTCTCTCTCTCTCCAAAACACTGCGAGCTATATCTTTCTTTCCCTAAAACAAAGTGAACTATGTTATCTCTCTCTCTCTCTCTCTCTCTCTCTCTCTCTCTCTCTCTCTCTCTCTCTCTCTCTCTCTCTCTAAACTGTAATGAAAAACAGTTTTCATTTTCTTCGCAGTCAGTTGAAATATTTGTTAGGTGCGCAGGTTCTCCGTAAAATGAATATGACGTGCATTTCTGCCGCGCTGTTGGTGTCATAAGAAATTCACGAGACTCTTATGGAACGATAAGAGGGAGACACGATGGAGTTTTCTCTCACATTCTGACAATGGTCTGTTTGTTTACAACTACTATTGGTGTCTGGAATGGAACAAGGTGGATTCTCTCTCTCTCTCTCTCTCTCTCTCTCTCTCTCTCTCTCTCTCTCTCTCTCTCTCTCTCTCTCTCTCTCTCATTAGAATTCTGAATTTTAGTTATTAATCTTTATTTTTATTTTCTAACATTGAGCAGAATGGTCTAATTCACTCCCTTTTTTCTCTCCCTCTTTGCTGTTGAAAGTAAAATGATGATTTGTTGCGCAAAGCTATGAAACATTGGTGTAAGAACCTAAACTTTTATGTTGTAAGTTACTGGAGAACAAGTGGGAAATGATGAACCAGTTGTGATATCCCATCTTATCAGTAGCTTGCTTGGCATCTCCTTACGAAATCAGGGAAAAATACAATACCCTGGAAATTTATCTTTTTGCATGATATCCTTCACAGCATGATTAAACTTTTAAAAAGAAGGAAATCTCTTAAGCGAGGGGCACTCAGGCCAAGCTCGTGGTATATTGACTAAAGAACTAAGTATTCTATTCATTGCTTGTTGCAAAGCCTTTCAACACCTTTAAATTCCTTCTTCCTCACTTTTACGCAAATCTGACGTGCAATGGCCGAGTCTCAAACATAATATTTTCAGATTAGTCCTGGCTGTGAGACCTGCGTTGCTTATGTCGGGAATTTGTGATGACGGCCAAGATTTAGGATGAATTTAAGGAAAATAAATTTGAGAAATGCGATATGCATTAGAGGTGGAAAAGATTGTGCTTTCTGGCGATAATAAGTGTTCTTTAGTACAGTTTTAGGGCTAGATTTCAAAGAATATATTAGCCACATCAGAAAGAAAAACGCCAGTCAAGTCTTCGCAGAAGCTGGTACGCGAATGAAGAATGTCGGAGGTAACTCACTAACGAAAGCTGGGAAAAGTAAACGTTTAGAGGTGCTTAGTTATTTTCATAGTATTCATGGCAAAGGAAAACATTGACGAGAAGCAATGATCAGGTAAAAATAAAAATTATAGTTCAACACAAGTGAAGAGATGGACTGAATTAAAGTAGCAGGGTAAAGATTGCGGTTTAACACAAGCGAAGATATGGACCGATTTATTCTCAGGTGGTTTGGTTATGTAGAGAGAATGGGAGATAACAGCTGCTACAGTGTATGAAGACTACAGAAAATCTCAAGACTGCAAGAGTTTGAAAAATGATGCAGTTTATAGAGCAGGACTAGAAAATCTTACATAATCTACTCCATGTGAGCTTTGGACTTGCCAAGGAGCGTCATCATCTAGTGATATTATCCTTCCATAAGCGAATTTCAGTGATGCCATCACCCTTTCCTTTAACAACGTAACGGAACCATGTATTTTACACCCAGGAAACTAAACTACACCTATAAATGGATAATAATTCACGCAAGACTTTCATTTCACTTCCTGCGCGAATCTTTGTTTATGCCAATATATAAATGGTGCGTCAGCCAAGCTTAACTTTGATATTCGAATAATCGCGATGAATATTCGCTGCTTCATTTGGGAGGCGACTAGATTTATGAAAGCACTGTTTTAATTAAACTGTTGGATGTGGAGCTTGATAAGGGAAAGGGCTGGGGGGGGGGTTATTTCCCTCCCCCTCTTGATACCTTGGGAGTTTTAATTATCATCGTACCTTGTTCCCGATATGTATTGTGTTCATTGTGGCTGTTTCGACTTTATTTTTGAGGGACGAAATTTGATGAATGATTGGTACGTGTCGGTTAGGATACTAGGAACAAGATACTGTAATTATTCATTTATTTTGATTTTCATTACTATTGTCGTTGTGGATGGTATTTAATTATAATATTAATAATAAGAAAAATCGTGGAAATAACAGGATCCTTTACATGGATTAATGATAATTCATAAGTTTGATCATATATATATATATATATATACATATATATATATATATATATATATATATATATATTCATATATATATATATATATAATATATATATATTCAACAGGTATGTGTGTGTGTGTGTGTGTGTGTATAATGTGATTGCATACTTTGTACTCAAATGCAGTTGAATCAGATCAATAATGTATTCAAATTATAAATGAGCAGCTTTGCTTAAATTATTATTATTATTATTATTATTATTATTATTATTATTATTATTATTCAGCAGATGAAACCTATTCATAAGAAACAAGCCCACAGGGGCCATTGACTTGGAATTCAAGCTTCCAAAGAATATGGCATTCATTAGGAAGAATTAAGCGGAAGTAAAGTGAAATACAGAAAGAAGAGATCCCACTTATCAAAAAAGAAAATTAATTATTGAATAGATAAAAAAGTATTAAAATGCAAGAAGAATAGTATGAGGGTAGTAATGCATTG
Source organism: Macrobrachium rosenbergii (assembly GCF_040412425.1). Classification (NCBI taxonomy): domain Eukaryota; kingdom Metazoa; phylum Arthropoda; class Malacostraca; order Decapoda; family Palaemonidae; genus Macrobrachium; species Macrobrachium rosenbergii. Next base: position 45,169,823 of record NC_089753.1, on the reverse strand, counting down.
CATTTTCGCTTGAACTTCTGAAGTTCCAACTGCACGACATCCTCTGGGAGTCTGTTCCACAGTCCAACGGTGTGAGGAATAAAGGACCTCTAGAACTGAGAAGTTCGACAGCGAGGCACATTTACTGCATATTGGTGCTGCTGTTCAGCGAATCTGGTTGTTCTTGGCAGTAAAGGGGATCAGGGATCAATTGTGAATGTGAAATACCTCTGTTGAAATACAACTTATGAAAAAGTGACAAACAAGATATTCTTATATATTTACTAACTGGAAACCTCTTCGAAACGCTTTTTCAGCTCCTAGCGGGTAACCCGGTCGAAACGTATATTTTTTTTTGCTGAGAACTGAGGTGTTATTGATAGGTAACGTGATCTAATCGTTTATATGTTCTGTTACTTAAATATTAACCCTATTTCACTAGTGAGGAGAGAGAGAGAGAGAGAGAGAGAGAGAGAGAGAGAGAGAGAGAGAGAGAGATAGAAATGTCTTGAGGGTCATTCCAGGATCCTGGTCATGGCAGTACTATCTCCAATTAGCGGTCATTTTGAGATAATATACTCGGGGCCGTTGAAAATTCTCAGTATTCAAAATGAGAGATAAGTTGGTAAGGTCAGTCTCTAAGTAATAACAGTTACTTTAGTGTTATCTATCACTGTGGTAGTGTAATATATATATATATATATATATATATATATATATATATATATATATATATATATATATATATATATATGTATATATATATATATATATATATATGTACATATATATTATATATATATATATTATATGTATATATATATATATATATATATATATATATATATGTATATATGTACAGTATGTATATTATTCAATAGCATGTTTGTTGATGGAGCGCTATGAGTTTTAAGGAGTGAATAGTCTTCTGATTTTTCTCATTTGGCCGTCATAGATAATTGGAACTAGTTGGTGTAGCGGATGGGCAAAGCATTAGCCGTTCCCGAGTTTTACGGCGTATTGTTTCATTCTTATGAACCCGTTCAACCGGTCAAGAGGAACGGTGGTAGTTAACCTAAAAATATCTTTTACTAGTGTGAAATATGGTCTGAATATCTTGTCTTGAAGAGAGAGACCTGTTATTTTCCTGTATTTATGCCAGTGTTAGATATTTTGCACTCATGATTAGAGTAACTATATTCACGGTTTGTGGAATTAGTTGCGAGAGTTATCTCATTCACGTAACTTATGTGGGTAATGTGGCTTGTTACGTACGCGTCACTTACTCCGAGGTGCTACTGTAGTGCTAAACACGGCGGAAGTTCCATGGGACGCCGTGTTTAGTACTAGCCCCTCGGGGATCAAATATTATATACACCCATTTCTATACTGTGTGGTCGACAAATTATTTTATATTAAAAATCGATATCTTCGTGCGGCCGCCTACTTTACATTTACTGTACGGCGTTTAGTACTAGCGCCCAGGAGTAGGTGGCGCGTAGATAACAACCAAAGTATCACCAAACTTATTTTGTCTTTTAACTAGCGGTGATGTAGAGCCGACGATGTACAATGAAGTATCGTAAGTATAGTGTGTTATAAAATCTCTTAAGTTGCATTCTTAACGCACGTGTATTTTACGATTCACTCCGTCGTTTGCGAGGCTATGGTACTAACAATAACTTCAGTTAATTGATTTGGATGGCATGCCACCTCAGCAAGGAGAATTTTTGATAAGGAATTGTTATTCAAGTTCTTTACTGCTACTACTACTACCACTGCTATTATTATTATTATTATTATTATTATTATTATTATTATTATTATTATTTGCACTTTTAAAAAACTATGCCTATTTAACATGTCATGTGAGTTCGAATTGGAAGAGCTTAGGCCAAGTAAAGAAAAGTCAGTGGTCTGTGTCACATTGGCTAGCCTACTAAACTAAATCTTAATTGATAAGATTCTTTATTTTTTATTATAACTGCTGTAGTTGTATCATACTTCAATGGTAGGTACTGCAAATATGTCCTCAAAGTTCATATTTCATATAGTATAGGACTAGGACTAGTTTGATGTTTATTCATTCTACTGGTCTTTTTTATAGGCTGCATGATTATATACATAATAATTATGAAGTCTTGAAAATTTTCTTTGTTCCTATAATATGCATGTTCCGAGAAGTTGAAGGAATGGCATAATTCTGTCAGTCGTAGGTCTAAGGCACAACGCAATGCAATGGTATGAAGAAATTATTTCATGTTCCACAACAGAGGTGCTGTACATTCTGTGTTTTCCAGGCTGCAAGGTTTTCCTATTTGACACACAATAGAATATTATATAAAAAAAATGCAGAAACGTGTAGCCTAGTTGTAATAAATGGCTTGCCGTTTTATACAAAAGGGGAGCAGCAACAAATTCTGCAAAGTTTGTCTTGTAACACTGGACAGTGAAAGCGGTGAATGATAGTTCTTTTAAAACTTTGAACATTTTTGTAATGCATTCCGTTGATGCTGTATTGTAGAAAAGTTGTCTTGGATGTTTGTTTCTGCACTTCGAACTTCAATAAAAAAAAAAATTTGTTTATAGCTTTTAATTCTATGTGCTCTTTTGCGGAAACCACTCAAGCATTTCACCACTCTTACTTTCCAATTGTGACTATTGGGCGAGTCATTCAGTCCCACATTTTATGCTTCAGAACATTTTTTTTTTTATTCGATCGTATTTCAACTCCCATCCTACTACAGTAGGTTTGTATTAAAGCCACGAAAACTACAGTGTACTGGCATAACAAGGGTATTTTAACAGAACGGCAGTTTACTCATTTACAATTGGTGTTCTTTGTCAAGTACAGCAAAGGTTTTTATGGTAATTTCTTCGTGTTTGACTTACTACGGCATACCTACTCTGAACAGTATGACTGTTTTCTGTGCGAAAGGAACTTCAGAATTTCGATGTAATTCCTTTGGTTAAAGAGATGTGTCTCTAAGTTGTGTGTTAGATGGGAAAGTTACTGAGTGTGCATTAGGACGGCCATTTACTAATCAAGAACACACCGTTTTGAAGCCTCCTAAAGGTATGTTAGTCTTAGACCGTCTTCAGTGACTTTTCAATGAGAAATTTTTCATCAGTATCCTCCAACTGACATTTCTTACAAATGAAACGAATTATAAAATATACACATTAGCAGTAGTGTTGATGATAATAGCTAGTATTGCATCGTTAGTACTAGAGTAGCGGTGGTGACATTGTATAGTAAAATAATTGGAATAGTCGTAACATTACTAAGGTGGCCTTTATGGCATTATTCTTGCTGTGTTGCCTTTATATATGAAACAGATGTTTATGAGTAATTTTCGAGTCACATTGGCTGTCCAGAATAGTTATGTACTAGAATGTTAGCCTTTTTCTTTTTTCTTTAAGCCACATTAAAGTTCACTTAATCTCTGCGTACTATTTTTATAAAAAAAAAATAATGATTCCTGGCGTTATTTATTTAAAAAACTATAATTTTTGTAATACATGGAACTGTAGCACAGATCTAAATCCGTAAATGATTTCTACTGAAGTAAAAGAAGATCGTACCAAAAAACAGTTAAATTTTTTTTTATCTGGGTTCCACGTTAAGAAACCAAAACTGATACAAATTTTGATGAGAACTTATTGCAACCAATGCAGGTGTCTACATTTTTCTCGATCTATTTTTTTAATGAGTTTAACCCAACGGGATGTATGACAATAGCCTGATGTTTTCTTTGTAAGACCTTGTCTCATGAGGTTCCCAGGGAGGGAAAAGGCAAGGAAAAGTAAGCGGAGTCGGTAGTTGAGAGGCCTGGTTTGGTTGATACTAGGTGATGGATCTAGTGGTAGTAGTGGCTTTGGGGGACCGGGGGAGGGGGAGATAGTTGGGTAACCGCGTCCCGGGACAATAATATGCTTGGGTGCAGAATTAAATGTGGAAAAGGCAAGGAAAAGTAAGTGGAGGCGATAGTTCAGAGGACTGGTTTGGTTGGTACTAGGGGATGGATCTTGTGGTAGTAGTGGCTTTGGAGGACCGGGGGAAGGGGGAGATAGTTGGGTAAATGCATCCCCCAGGAGCATATGTCCCGGGACAATAATATGCTTTGGTGCAGAATTAAACGTCGGCAAACGCTCCAGATGAGACCAAAGAAAACTAAAAACAAGAGGAGGGGTGGTTGGTTGGTTAGGTACCATTATATTTAGTATATCAATTTTGATCGGCCTTGAGGATAAGGGGAATAGTATTAACCTAAGGAACGCCATGAGTGGATAATATGGTTAGTCATTTACTTGGTAGAAAGGGAAACAGCTTGGAAGTTGGCGTTCAATTCTGAGCAGATGAGTAATTAAGTCTCTCTCTCTCTCTCTCTCTCTCTCTCTCTCTCTCTCTCTCTCTCTCTCTCTCTCTCAGCTAATGAATACAAGTTCCACATAAAAGTCACCAGTCCACCACCCTACTAACAATCCCACCCCCACCACCCATATGCTATTCCTATCCTTAGAGTATAAAATGCAAATATTTCCAGAGATAGGAGGGAGTCGCGGACGCCACCTGTGTTCGGAGGCATTATTATTTGTTTTGTTAGGACTTGGACTGCACATTTTGAAGAGTTGTGTCTGTCAAGAAATCAGTGTTACTAAACATTAGGCAGGCGATAACAAAATAGCATGTAAAAGAATTGGGTTTTGGAAGTAAATCAATACGATATAAAAGTTTTCATAAGAAAACATACTTACTCGATTTCAAAAGCATACGCGTTACGTGTATGACCAGAGAGAGAGAGAGAGAGAGAGAGAGAGAGAGACTTGTAATTTCAACTTTGGAAGTGTTTTTGTGCTCTTAAACCCCATAAGGGGTAGTGTCGTCAGTGCACCTAACGCGATGCACTGTAGGCATTGCTTAAGGTTCTCTGAAGAGTCCCTTGGGCCCCTAGCTGCAACCCCTTTCATTCCTTTTACTGTACTTCCGTTCATATTATCTTTCTTTCATCTGACTTTCCACCCTCTCTAACAAGAAATGAAATGATGCTCAGTTCATTTCTTGGCTAGTGAATGACCTCTTAGCTGCTTCCTGAGAGCAAAAAGAAGTTGTTTCCATAGTCTTTAAGTTTTGCTGTCCAAACCTCAACCTGAAATTATCAAACCAGTCTTTGCTGGCGTAAAATGTTTATAGCTAGACCGTCCACCGTCTACTAGCCTTTGGTAAAAAGACTAATGTAGGTGCATTTTATGGATTATTCCCTAGTATACTTTTCGTTTTCTCTATATTCATATCCTGCGTGAGTCATTTGCGGGTTTACCTGAGTGGCCACAAAGATCCAAAAAGCATTCCATTTAGTTAGGCTATTTAAGTAAATCCACTGACAGTAAAGCCATGAAACTATATATATGTATATATATATATATATATATATATATATATATATATATATATATATATATATATATATATATATATACATATATATATATATATATATATATATATATATATATATATATATACACACATATATATATACAGTGTATGTATACACACACACACACACACACACATATATATATATATATATATATATATATATATATATATATATATATATATATATATATATATATATATAATTCTCTTCATATATACGGAATTCTTCATTAGATGATATCTTTAATGCAGATGTTATCTGAATAGCTGCGGTTGCAAGTACCTAAGCTCGTATGAGAGAGCTATTGGTTTACAAGCAATCATACGAAGTATTCAGCACGTAAAGTTCATTTTCCCGTGTCACCGAAATGGCAGACCATAAAAGCCAGAAAGATCCGGGCGGAAGGAGACACTGAATCTCAGCTGGTGAGAGATTCTGGGCCAGAGGTTTGGAAGGCCTTTAAACCACGGTCAGATGACCCACGGAAGATAAACGTAATGACGTCCTTATCGACTCCACCGCTGCAGCCGCGTTATTTTTACCCAGGGGATTTGCCACCCCCCCCCCAACTCCCCCTGAGCCGCAGTCGTTTCGAAATCTGTGTAGTATTGTCGAAATAAGCGCGACTTCGCCTCAACGCTTCTCTTGCCGTTTGTTTATAATTTTTTTATGTCACTGGAAACATGTGGATAGATGAATAGGTTAGTATTTTATTTATATATATACATATATATATGTATATAATTTATATATATATATATATATATATATATATATATATATATATATATATATATATATATATATATGTGTGTATGTGTGTGTGTGTGTGTGTGTATGTAGAGACCTGTGCACGGTCATCCGGGGTTATGATAGAACATAATAAGACACAGAGGATACGTTTAATACATGTATTTAGCACTTAACTGTTACAGAGCCCTGTTGCTAATTTAAACATATTATGAGTTACATTAACAAAGGGAATAACGGTCGGGTGGCACTCGATGGCACTCTGCTCGCGCGGACACCTGCAGAACCACCACCGCCTACGCCTACGACCTCGCCCCAACTGAGGAAAATACGCTACCCCCATACTCTTGTTTGTCTGTAGACCCCAGGCGGATTTTGATTGGCTCCCAGTGTCCGAAACGACCAATAGGGCCGTAGAATCATGACACCGTGGCAGCTTGCTGATGCCAGGACGTACTACATAACGGTCACTTAGGGGATTTTTATAGATCAGTTCATACACAATATATATGTATATGTATATATATACATATACATATATATATACATATTACTTCAAATTACATATATATACATATATATATGACTTCAAATTATATATATATATATATATATATATATATATATATATATATATATATATATATATATTATTAATTTGAATGGAAATTCATAAATACGTATATTTTTTACATTAGGAGAGTTGATGCGAGATATTAGAATTTTGACAATAAGCTTGATTAAGTTGCTGATTTCGATAAAATGAAGATTCTCGGTTGTACGTTGTGTTCGTATAAAAGGACATTTCTTTTTCCAACAAAGTATTAATGAGTCACTGCAGAAAGCGCCTGGAACTTCTGCATTACGGTACAATCAAGACTTGTGGTGTGAAATAATAATCCCTATCCCTACTGCAAGTTAAATTTCAGTAACCTCTGGACAAATGCTCGCGAAAGATTTTGCCTGAGAAATTGTGTATTATTTGTTGCAGATTGATGTGTCTTTTATCGTGGAACTACATTTTTTGTGTGTGTTTTGTTTGATTGGGCTACATAAAACTACCTGCTTTGCTGCTAAATGTTATGGTTTGAGTCATTTAATGTAGCTGATTTTTTAGTTTTTTTCTGAGATATTTTATCTCCCTTTACCTAGAACCAGCTAGTTTGTTTCTGAGCGGGATCATTGGAGTAAATTAAATACTTGTACTGTTTCTTGTGCAGACCTTATATTCTCATCTGAAGCTATTTTTGTCGTTTTGTTTGCTTTAGAATCTTTATAATTGCTATTGATTGACTGACCATGGTGCGTGGAGTATGTCCCGATGAGGAGGGAAAGGTTCGAAATGAATATGCGAGGACAATGAAGGACAATTATTCTTCTTTTGCTTAAATCACATATTTCATTCTACGAAAAGAAATCTGGATGTTGAGTCAAGGTTTAATTTGTTGTTTGTCTTGTCTTTGGAATATAATTTCATTGTAAATTTAAGCTGTGCTTTTTATGTCATTCTGATTTTTCAATGCACTCCCTGTTTTGAGATTTATTGAGTGGATTTCGTCGGCTTTCGTTTTTATCAATGATTTCATTTATTTAAGAAGGGATCATCGCTCCAGATTCATTGCAGTGATACTGAAATTGCCGCAATTGTTTAGAATTATATACTGATTCATTTTTATAAACTTTAGAATTTTTCAGATGATTATTAAGCGAGAATATTTCAATGGGAGAAAAGTACTGTTTTAATCCTGCCGCAGAATCGATACATTTCTTCAAATATTTCAATTCCTTTTTGCCGATTTAATTTCGGTCTCATCGAGTTAGCTCATGATCATTATATCTTTTGTAATATTAACTCTTTAAGCTCTCCTTGACGTTTCTACGTTAACCCTCTCTCTCTCTCTCTCTCTCTCTCTCTCTCTCTCTCTCTCTCTCTCTCTCTCTCTCTCTCTCTCACAGGTTTTATAATTTTTATTATCATTTACAAAAACTGTTGCTATTCAGAACCACCGTGTTTACGAACAAGATGAACTGGTCATGTCTATTAACGGTAGCGGACAAATAGGATGTGACGGAAAACAATGGGAAAACCAATGTTTTGAGCTTAAACATTAGCTTCAGCCTCGTATTGCACACTCATTGCCGCTGATATTTGTTTAGTTTGGTTGTATTCATCATCTTTCTCTAGTCCTATCATTCTTGACTTGTTCTTATTCGTTTCGTTTCCTTCTTATGACGAGAACGATTTTTCAATATTTTACATCGCTGTTTGGGGATAATGGAAGATCTGTATTTTGCGGTATTGCAGCAGTGTTATAATATATGCGACGGAGAAAATGCTATTAATTGCAAGGTTTGTCCGTCTGTTCCTCCCCTCCTTCATTTGCATATTAATGTACCTACATTGCAAACAGTGGAGTAATTATTCCCCTTTAGTAAGATGATTAAATCTAGCTTTTTACTCTTTCATGAAATTCTGGTGAAAATGTGGAATTATTATTCCACAACACAACTCTTCGATCTTCTAGCAATGTCGTTATGATCATGCAGACTTTTGCTTGAATTATTCCTTTGATATCTGAAAGCAACGCCGTTTGTACACTTCTCTCCGATTTAGGTTGATTTCGTGGGCCGTACGAGCAAGTTTTGTTATGGTAACGGTATTTTCTCTCTCTCTCTCTCTCTCTCTCTCTCTCTCTCTCTCTTTATTATCTATCAGTATATTGGTCTCTCTCTCATTGTAAAAAGATCTCTCTTTATATTATATATATATAGAACAGTATATATATATATATATATTTCATTGTAAAAGATATATATATATATATATTATATATATATATATATATATATATATATATATATATATATATATATATATATATATATATATATATATATATATAGTTTAAGTATCAAAATGTTGACCTGTTATGAAATTATTGCTAATTTCACTGACAGGAAAAAAAAAGGGGGCCTGCATAAAACAGGTTCCACCTGGTTTTGGATTTAGGTCAACCCGAACGATTCTGATACCTGTCAGCAAAACAAACAATTAGCGAAAATATTATTATAGGCTGTTGTCGCTGGAGCTATTTTGACACCGTTGGGTATTATATGATCTTTTAAATGATTACTTTGACGTCCCTTTTCATCTGTAACGAGACATAATTCTTTAGAAAAATCTTAATCGTGTGTCTATAAACAAAATAGTTTCATGCAAATGTTGCATATTATTTTCTAATTAGCTTTTTTTTATTTAAGTTCTCCCAAATCCCCCAAACTGTCGTTTATTCTTTTGTTAACGAAATTATCCTCGGCGGGAAAATTTACCCCGTAAATAAGACCACTTTTTTAGTGTACACTTAATAATCCCCGCTTAGGGGGTTAGTGTCGTCAGTGCATCTCACTGTAGGCATTACTTAAAGATCATTGCGGCGTCCCTTCGTCACCCAGCTGCAATCTCTTTCATGCCCTTTAATGTACCTCTGTTCATATTCTCTTTCTGCCATCTGACTTTTCGCCCTCTCGAACAATTGTTTCATAGTGCAGCTGCGAGATTTTCCTCCTGTTATGCATCTCAAACCCTCTTACTGTCAATTTCCCTTTCAGTGCTGAAGGACCTCCTAAGTCCCAACGCTTGGCTTTTGGCCTAAATTCTATGTTTTAATGTATTTTCTCTCTGTCTGTCTGTCTGTCTGTCTGTCTGTCTCTCTCTCTCTCTCTCTCTCTCTCTCTCTCTCTCTTCTGTTTCTGTGTGTGTGTGTGTGTGTGTGTGTGTAGTTGTGGGTATTCAGACATTCTATATCTTAGTTATTAAGGTTATTTGAAAACCAGGTTCGTTTCAACAATTCATAGCTCGATTTGTAAGAGGACCACTTTGAGTAACGACTCCCGGCGTTTCCGGAAGCAAGCAAAACTTGCACACGCTATGTATTCATCATTGTCGTCCCTAATATTACGGCCATTACCATTGCCATCATACTGCATCAGCGCATCATCACCATCATCATCATCATCGTGTTGCTGTCACTCAGGAAGAATCACGGACAATTACTAATAAAAGCCTTTTACCGCCTCTCTTACACTCTAAGCCCTCATGCGTCGACATGAACTACACGCGAGTTTGTTTATGAATTATGCTGCATAATATATATATATATATATATATATATATATATATATATATATATATATATATATATATATATATATATATATATATATATATATATATTATATATATATATATATATATATATATATATATATATATATATATATATATATATATATATATATATATATATATATATATATATATATTATATTATATATATATATATATATATATATATATATATATATATATTATATATATATATATATATATATATATATATATATATATATATATATATATATATATATATATATATATATATATATATTTGCGACGAATGATACTTCTTTCCAAGCAACCTCACCTGTTTTTACATCGGTAACATAACAGAGAAAGAAATAAAATTCATTTCAATTGTTTTAATTACTGGAACTGTGGATTTTCATTCACCCCTTCATGAACTCTCTCCTTCATTCCCAAAATGGTTAAGCCTTTAATCCTTCTCTCTGTTCAAAATGACTGCTTAAGGCCTTGTTTCCAGGTGAACTTCGAAGATGCCTTCTCAATGGAGTCAGACAACTGACAAGGGAGGAGCCAAAAAAGGGAAAGTTGGCGTCGCACCGCCCAGGCCATGGTAACCTTTCCACGAGCTCTGACTGGATGCCATGTGCTTGCTATAGAAAATGAGGCAAAGATTGACCTTTTGCACCATCTATCTGGATGCCCAGGTGTAATCCCCCAAGGTTAGATTTAGGCGATGCAACAGCAGTCGAGAGAGAGAAGCACTCAGAACTCCACCAAGGACAGATGTCCTTACCTTTGCCTGTCACTTGTACCCTCCACGTGTTCGACCCTGAGGTTTGAACCAGTATACTTTTGTTGTGGCATCCCCTTAATTCTCTCCTCCAATGTCGGTGCCCTATTGAAGAGGACATCGTCATCTTGATGAAGGAATATTCCCAGAATAAGGTTTTCTTAGTCAGCCACAATCCTGTTATTTCTGTCTGATTTATTTTCTGTTTCCATTGTGCAATCACCTTCAGTAATTTGTGCTGAATTATCAAGTGTTAACGTAATTATGCATCTAGTGTTGAACTGAGTTTATTTGGCACCCTTGGTGCATTCCCTCAGTTTCCTTTGAGTGCCTTATTGCTCATGCAAGTAGACTTCTTGCATATCTTGCAGATAGGCCTCAGTTGGGGAACTACTTGGCTCTATCCTCATGTCCAGTGGCCTTATGCCACCCCTTCTACCCTTCTGCAATGTTCCTGTTATGAAGACATCATCGGCATAGACTATTTTTCCTGTGTAGGATTCATTGATATAGCAGGCCCTTATTATTATCTGCCCAGTAATTCATCATTCTTCTGATTTGTGTTCTTTATGTAAATATAATTAATTAAGAGAACCCTTGAGTTTACGTAAGCTTCCCTCACATGAATAAGGCCCTAAGCCACAGTATTTCCTTCGATTTATTTGTCTACAGAATTGCTGTAATCAGTCTATTTAGTCTGATGTTTTAATGAAACAGTAGATTTCTTGATAATGTGAAGAACTCCGTGTGATTATCCGTTGCCGCCCAGAATCAATTAAGTATCGAAGGTACATTCGTAGCAATATATATATATATATATATATATATATATATATATATATATATATATATATATATATATATATATATATATATATACTGTATATACACATATATATACATATATATACAGTATATTTATTTATATATGTATGTATATATTTATATATATGTATGCTTGTGCGTGTTGTAACCAAACCCACCATCTGCATACCAAAAGAACTCATTATTCATGTGTGTTTATAGAGTTAGCAAATAATTCCCATGAGCCTTAACATCACATCATGCCCATTTCTTATTCCTTCGGGTTGAAATTACCTCTGTAACCTTTACTAAAGGCAAAGAGTAAAACGCGGCAGTCTGTTGGCAGAGATTTCTTTTATTCTACTGAAGAGTCCCAGCTGGTCCCCAATTTCCTAGGCCGATGTTTCCCAACTGGGGAGAATTCGCCCTAGTTATCTACACAAGAGGCGTCTCTCTCTCTCTCTCTCTCTCTCTCTCTCTCTCTCTCTCTCTCTCTCTCTCTCTCTCTCTCTCTCTCTCTCTCATTTTCGGTTAGCGAAGTGGAGCCTTTTAAATGTGCTATCACTGGGTGGGTAACACATAACGAGAGAGAGAGAGAGAGAGAGAGAGAGAGAGAGAGAGAGAGAGAGAGAGAGAGAGAGAGAGAGAGAGAAGGCTGGGGGGAGAGGTAGAGAAACGGGAATAGCTTTAAGACGTGATCCGAACACTGATAAACCAGACACCATCTGAAGTGGATCAAGAAATCATTTCCTTTATTTTACTGCAGTCGAGTAGAAAAATCTTTGTCGCTCAGAGTCATACCATCTGCATCATTCGAAGAGGAGAGTTCTAACGTTGGGAATAAACCTCGGAAATTGGTGATTCTGGGTTGTTTTGTGTTGCTAAATATGTTGGAATAACTATACTTTTATATTTATGGTTGATGGCTGTAATATTTAGTTGTTTTCCTTAGGGTGCTGGCAATATAACTAGTGTTTTCAAGTCTTGGGCTGTTCCATAGCTTTTGTTTTTGTTAGATGGCTTTCATTCACTTGGTTTTGAGTCGCCTTGCTTTTCGTACACACGACACACATACACACACACACACACACATATATATATATATATATATATATATATATATATATATATATATATATATATATATATATATATATATATATATATATATGTATATATAAAGTATGTATGTATATACTGTATATATATGTGTGTGTAATATATATGTGTGTGTAATAGCTATTTGATTTCCTTCTCTTCTTCTCAGGTCTTTTATTTTTTTTTTTTACCTATGCTCACGTAAATTTTGGAAAAATTGATGACCATTTAGTATTTCATTTACTCCAAATTCTTTGTTTACTCTTCATGACTTGTAAGTGCAATAAAGCCTATTTTTTACTATGGAAGTTTTCTGCATAGGGGTTTCACCTGTGATTCGGCTGTTGATGAATGTGCTAAAGTCCGTTTATCTTTTCCACAGTAAGCCATTTTCCATTTGGGACTTGGTAAAATTTTTAGGGATGAGGGTGGGCCAAAAGAAATGGAATATCGGGCACAAATGATATGCAGAAAAAAAAACTTTTGCATCGCACTAAAAATTACAAAGAGTTTCCAGTCAGTCTATTAATAAAGAAAATATACGACAAACAAATCGATGCAGCGAATTGGAATGCTTTTGAGATAGATTCAGGAGGCACTTCAATACAATGAGATGAAAAATGCAACCGCTGTATTCAGCCAATTTTTTTCGTAAGAGAGAAATGAGAAAGATTGAGAGAAAATATCAAAGGATTAATAAGCCTCCTTTCCTTCTTTTGCTTTTCCCCTCTTCTTCCGCTGGGCTGCTGAAGACGCTCTTAGCATCTGCAGAGTCGTTAAGAAGGGCCCTCGAAGAATATAGGACTTGTAAGTCGCGAGGAAAAAGACATAACTCGTAAAACCCTGAGGAGGATTTCGCCTCTCTTTTATTTTGGGGAAGGAGTCAGTTTTCCTTCTTAGGTGCGAGTTCTATTTGTTTTTTTATAATTTTTGTCAATACGCTCATTCAACAAATTTTGGTCTGTTGTTTTTATAGTTAGTATTGTTGTTGTTGTTGTTATATAACTTTTATTTTTGAGTTATTTTTTTGTTTTAACAAACCTGTAAGTCAGGTCATGAATTACACGACCGTATGATTAGCTTGACACTGGGACCACGTCTTAATTGCTTGCATTTGGCATATTCTTCCGCTTCTCTTCTGTCCTGTATTGGCACTGTCCACCCAAATTCCTTTCTATTACATGTGGAAGACGTGAGCAATGAGATCTAACATGAACTAAAGGAAAATATTGTGTCAATTCTGTCATAACTGATATTGACCTGTTATGGATTATGAAATAGCAATGGTGGCTTTTGACTATGGACTGTGCGAAAAGAATCATTCAGACATTACATACACAGACAAGTTTCAGGGCTGTTATGCTAAATGATTATGTATTCAAGATGATAACGCGTTGTTATGGTTTAAACGACTGGTCAGTAGTTAAGAGAAACCATATCATAGAATTTGGGAACTTTAAGGATCAGTATATTATTTTCATTTGCACAGATGAGCCGCAAAGGCTCAAACTTGGTGGAAAGGCATTGGGTGTGGATATTAATGATCTGTAAACTTGAAGCACTCAGTAAAGTCAGTCATAGGCGCATTAGGTGAGAGTGAACTTTCTATAAGAAAGATTGCTCAACAGGATGTCTCCTGACGATGGTCTTGTATCATAGCTGCACCTGATAGAAATGAGGAAATGTCATCTTCGATCACTCTTGCCAAACGGAAGAACAATATTCCAATAATAATTACTAAACAAAACGCTTGGAGTATACTTGATACTCTCATCAGCGTAGACATAGGAAGTCTTATGAACAGTACCAAGTTTTCTGGCAGCATAATATTTCTTATTAAGTATTGTATAAAATCGTTGAACCGAATAGACCGTCCAATATCAATGTAAGGAGTGTAAATTATGCACAAAAACCCTACGAGTTTGCTAATGACATTAGGCCTGCGAATCAGGCAAACAGTGAAATTGTAGGTTTTGCTGGCGTTCGGTGTCGTCCAAGTGTCCGCACCACTAAGTGATGCCCTCTCAATCCCTGGTGAGGCCACTTCATTTTGCATTAGGAAAGAACGAATGATTGCAGGAAACAGTGTATCATCAGCAAACGCTACCTTATTCTCAACGACACTAAATGTCTCGTTAGTAAAGATTAAACACAACAGATGGTCCCTAAGCACTACCCCTGTCGCATACCAGAGGAATATCAGCTTTTAGATACTGTGTATGACTCGCTTTTTTGTTGCGTGTAATACATTACTGATGAAGACATTTACGGTTCTTATGGATGAGACAAAATTGAAATTGACTTGAATTAACATTCCACTCGGTTCCTTCTGAACAGGTATGTAGGGAAGACAAGTAGTAAAATGTGGGTCCACATGAAACAAATTTCCTTGGCCCTTTTATATGAATTATAAAAACATGCATACAAAGAAGCCAATGCCACTGCATAGACTATTTTACTCAGTTTTACTCATTTATAATCAGACATAAACTACCATGATAGGAATATCTCCTATCTATCCGTCTTTGCGGAAATGAAGTAACGTCTGCGAATGCGCGTAAGTATTCTCGAGGCCATAAACTTGGGCTCTAACTGCAGCTGTCAATACCTTCGCTGGTATAAGCAAGTATTTTAGAACTACTTGAAGCTGCTAATGGAAGGCTTTCTCTGTTTCATTCTCTCTCTCATAATAAGTAACAGAAATACGTCTTGCATTATAACGTCATCTCTACTAAGACTTCAGGCATGAAAAGTTTTCAGAGGGAAAGGAGTACGGCATCTCTCTCTCTCTCTCTCTCTCTCTCTCTCTCTCTCTCTCTCTAACACACACACATACACACATAATAACAGAAATATTTCTTGCATTATAACGTCATATCTGCAAAGGACTTCAGGCATGAAAAATATGAAATGGGGAAGAAAATATGGCATGACTCTCTCTCTCTCTCTCTCTCTCTCTCTCTCTCTCTCTCTCTCACACACACACACACACACACACACACACAACACAAATACTGTAGAATTACGATTACCAAACTGCAACCTGTTTCCAAGCAACATCCAACTTTAAGAGCAAGAATATTTCCTCTCTTAAGATACGACGTCTGGCGATCAAATTTTCGCAAATACCCTAAGCATGATATTTCACAGTGATTGAGGAGCTTTGGTACAAAGCCAGTAACAAATGACACGTAGCTTACGGAAGGTTAAATCTCCAGAGCCTTTTCGCTGCTGATATGAATCGCTTTCAAAAGTTTGCTGGGCTCTCATCTCTCACAGTTTGTAACACGACATTTATTGCCGAACTGGATTTATTGGTTGATGGAGTTTTATGCCGTATTTCCTGTACTTTTGTTCTTTGTCGTTTATAGTTTGTTCAAAATCTGTTCGAGGAGATTTTACTTCTTCGGGGTTTTCTTCATGAAAGATAAATGGTATCGTAGTTTTTGGGATTTTGCGACGATGCTACATCTACCATTCTTGCCTGTCAGTAATTTCCACTTTTCTTGTTCGAGGACTGGTTATTTTTGCCCTACCTGAAAAAAAAAAACACAATTTATTGAAGGAAATAAAATCCTGCTTGGGTATTAGGACAAAAAAATTCTACGAAAAATACCTGACAATAAGAATTTTTTTTTACGCCACTTCTTCATCTCCCATTATACAAGTCTACTAAGTTCATTATCAGGAAATTTCTTCACATAGAAGTTTGTCAGTAGTTCTCTCTAACTGACTGAATTTTACCACAATATCACTGAATTGACCTGTTTTCATCCGCTGGCTTTTTGACAATGTATATATATATATATATATATATATATATATATATATATATATATATATATATATATATATATATATATATATATATATATATATATATATATATATATATATATATATATATATATACACAGTATATATATAATATATATACACAGTATATATATGTATATATTGTATATATGTATGTATGTTTATGTGTATATATTTTTATTTTTTTAATCACGTTTTGGTGGAAAGGAAGTACTATTTAGTTTTTATTTTTTTATACACAATCAGACGTAATTTTTGTTTGAGAGAATTTGGTTTATTGGCATAAGAACAGCTCAAAGAATGTGCATTGCTTAAGCATTATTCAAAGAATACGGCACAGCTTACGCATATGCGTAATTTTTGGTGAGTGTGAAAGTACAGTTTTATTTTCCCTTTTTAAGATTCATATCAACATTTTTTCATCCCCAGTGCCTTCAACATTAATATTACTATTCGTATTTTATTTTACAGTAAACTTTGAGAATGAAGGTGGATTTGCTTCTCCAATAAATAGTGATACGAAGGGGAAGTTCATTCAAAGGAAGACATGTCCTTGTTTGACAGCAGCAGAATACGGTGTCAACAAATAACCAATCGGAAGCAAAAATAAAAACGAAAACAAGTCGAACGCCCCAGTGAGTAGCCGCTGCAGAGGTCCCCCATAAAATGATTATAACGTTCATTTCTGCCGCATTGTTGGTGTCATAAGAAATTCATGGGATTCTTATGGAACAATAAAACAGGGACGATGGAGTTTTCCCCTCGTAGCCTAACAAAGGCCTATATATTTGTTTGTTTACGCTGGTCTCCTCGAATCTTCCCGTTTGGGTACCGATGAATTCTCTCTCTCTCTCTCTCTCTCTCTCTCTCTCTCTCTCGTTCTAGATTTAACCAGCCTTGTGCCGGCACGTGCTCTTGTTCCTCGGGATCCCGTAAATTCTCTCTCTCTCTCTCTCTCTCTCTCTCTCTCTCTCTCTCTCTCTCTCTGAATCACCTGTTCATCTCTGACAATCTTTTTTATTTTTTTATATTTTTGTGCATTCTTGAACGACATGTTGAAATGTTTCCCATTTTGTGTGTTCTTCAGACTTCGTTACCCTCGAGTTTATGTCTCAAGTGGTAAGTTAAACAACAATCGGGTTCGTGACTTGTTAGCGACACAAACCGATATAATAATGCGCTCTCTCTCTCTTGCCACTCTGCTTTGTGAGTTGTAAATAAGAACAAGGGGTTAAGAGCAAGTGGAGAAAAGTTATAATAATCTTAGTTGACTCCGGTTGTGAAACGCTCTTTACAAATAGAAGATATTGAAAATGACCTGACTTTTAAAAGCTCTTGTGTTACCCTTCTCATCCTCAAGTCTGTAGATATGAATGCGATTAAAGAATCTAGAATACACAAATTTGAGATTAGGGATGGCGTGTAAAAGTTGCTCCCGTTGCACTGAGAATCTTTTCTTTCATTTGTACCATGGGATGGCAACCAGACCAAGATTTACGTTGAGATTTTTAGTTTTCTTCACTCTCCCAAACTTTACACTTTAATCTTTGAATATCCCTAAAGTCTTCTGCGAGGGTCTCTCTCTCTCTCTCTCTCTCTCTCTCTCTCTCTCTCTGTGAAAATATGATAGCTTGTCTAGCTAACAACTGAACGGCCCGTGTTCGACTCTCGAACTAGACGAGGAGTAATGGATCGTCGGATCCTCAAAATTCTAAAATCTTGTATGCCTTTGTTGGCCCAAGCAGTATATTGTTTGCAGCCATTTTTGGGCTGCATTTAAGGAAGAGAGAGAGAGAGAGAGAGACTAGGCGTGGGTATTAATTGCTCTGTCAAAAATGTATTCTACCAGAACGAGAGGGCCTCTACTAGGTAATCCTTACCCCACTGGGGTGAACCCATTCATAGGATATTCTCTCTCTCTCTCTCTCTCTCTCTCTCTCTCTCTCTCTCTCTCTCTCTCTCTTCACACACACCACGAAGGCACAGCCAACTGCATCAGAAGCGGCAATAACTACAACCACAATACCATCATCTTTACTCCATTGTACAGCCGTAAACACGTTTCCATCAGTATAGAGGGGAGCAGAGAAGACGACAGCATTAAGCAGTTGAAATTTCAACCTTTCTTTCCCACATTTGGGTTTCCCCTCTCATCGTTCATTGTTCTGTCGTCATCCTTGGTGTGTAAATTTATTGCAAGTTTGGGGTTTAGTGTGAAAGAACTTTGCTACTTTGTCAGGAATTAAAGTTTGGGAATTGTTCTAGTTTCTGTAAAATTTATATACGTCTTGATTTTCGGGTCTCTCTCTCTCTCTCTCTCTCTCTCTCTCTCTCTCTCTCTCTCTCTCTCTCTCTCTCTCTCGTGTTTTACTGTGGTATGCAGATTACATTTGTAAAGAAGATGCTGAAGATAAGCTGATTATTTTCATATACATGAAGAGTTAAGGTAATAAATATCCACCTGCCGATTCGATTGTTACCTCTGTAATTCTTCGTCTTTCGAAGAGTATCACTTATTATATATAAATTGAAATGGATGATAATAATAACAATAAAAATGAGTCCCATACCACCTCCTACCCCCCGATCTCATCTGCGAACCGTGAGTTGGAACGTCCAAATGACAATTCTCCCTTGAGATGTTCCAGATTTAACCCCTACACACGCAACTGAAACATTTCCCCTTCGTCAAAGTTGGCAGGTTGCTCGCAGCTTCTCCTTAGCAGAACTCCCCTTTCTATCGGTCTTTCCCCTTGTGCCACCTTTATCCGTCATCTGTCTCTCCCCTAACCCGCCCCCCCCCCTTCGTAATTATGTTCCTCCGTTTATCATTCCCCCCGCAGAAGGTACGGTTTGCTGCGCCCGGAGGCATCCGTTTGTATTGAATTGTGTTGTGGGGATAGAGGGCGGAGAGAGCAAGACTGTTTAACAAGACTTTTGAGTTGTACTGTACAAGATAAAGCTCGGGATGATAGGCTTTGGCGATTATGACAACGGTTGCTAATCTCTGTTGTATATTTTTATTATTATTAATATTATTATTTAGATGAACCCTATTCATGGAAACAGACCACAGGGGCCAGTGGCTTGAAATTCAAGTTTTCAAAGAGTATGGTGCTCATTAGGAAGAAGAGGAGGTGAAGGCAAATACAGAAAGAAGAGATCTCACTTATTCAAAAAGAAGAAAATAGATTAATAATTTAATTGACAGATAAAAATGTATTCAAATGCAAGGAGAATATTATATATAGTATGTATCGTAATTAGCAGCAACTTTTTTCCTTATCATCATCATCACAAAGTATTATTAGCAAAATTAGCAAGAGTGGCAGGTGAAACCAACTTTTAGCCAATGACAAATGTACTTTTTCATTCATAAGAATCTTGCTCTTGTTCCCATGAAGGTTTCTGAATAATAATAATAATAATAATAATAATAATAATAATAATAATAATAATAATAATAATAATAACATTCCCTTTTATTACCATCACTTAGTGTTACCTTTACATTAGTTAAATTCCTTGACATCAAAGGTAATCGTCACTTGGCTGAGTTTGTAAAATCCCACAACCGTCGCTTCCTATCATTATTATGACGAGTGGCAATAGTAGTAGTAGTAGTAGTAGTAGTAGTAGTAGTAGTAGTAGTAGTATTATTAGCAGCAGTAGTAGTAACAGTTATGTTGCTATCAAGAAGCCTTTCTTAAGTATTCTGCATTTATGGAAAGGTATTATTACCATCAAAACATCTGTCCCTTTATACTTACTTATAGCATGCAGAGAACAACCAAACTTTGTCGTTACGTCCTGTACAACATCGTTCGTCAAGGAATTATGCAATTCATCGGTGTGTGCGCATGCGTGCTGGTGTGTGTGTGTGTGTGTGTGTGTGTGTGTGTGTGTGTGTGTAAGTTCTTGTGATAATTTTGTTTTTTTCATTAGGTCTCTTTTTGTATTGTTTCTACTGCATACAACTAAATTTTCTCGATCTCATTAACCTTTGCACGTGAATAATTTCTTAGGATCAAAGTGAAGGGGATCTTTATGCGATCAAAACAAGTGAGGCCCAAGGTTGCTAAAACGGCAGATTTAATCAGAGACTCTTGTATCACTTGTGCCCTACATCCTCAGAACTCCCCGGGTAAAATATGCGTTAACATAAGAGAACTCTTTACGTTAGGCCTATTTCCCTCTTACCGAATCCTTTGCTGGTAGATAGAGCCCTTGTCTCCTTTTGTGCCTTCCACCCCAGTCATCGTTATTTTCAAGGAATACTGGGTATCTAGAGAGATCTTTTGTCGTCTTTTGTTATAAGGAGAAGATAGGAGATCCTTGTAAGAATTTAAAAGGAATGATATATATGGGAAGGAGTGGTATAGTTTTGACTTAAGACAAATAACAGATGTACTTATAATATACTGGAAGAGTAACAAAGATATATATAGTATCTGATCATTTTGAGAGTTAAACGAAATAGTTGTATATGATGAAACTGGTCGAGGAACGATGTAGACGGTACTTGAACGTCCTTTGGGTCGACCTTGCCATTTATCACGTCATTTTTGGCGGTATGGACACGTTAGTTCTTTATAGGTTTAGGAAAGTAATTTATGATTACAGGAAGCTCCTAAGATGGTTATCAAGGTGTCTTTGCGTCATTCATAGTTTTGCAATATTTTCTATTACGGTTTCCGTTATAATTTTCTCTAAACCAACCATCTATTTTTCCCTGATTATCAGGGGATAGGCCGTGAAATGGACAGTCGCAGATAATTGCCACCGCGCTAATACAGTAATAACCAGATGACAAAAACAATAATGATATTTTAAACATAAGAAGAGGGAAGAAAATTTTTTTAACCGTACGATTTCACTTCGAAATCTCGTCGAGAGCAAAATACCTTCAACATGCCAAGTCCCATTCAAATTTCTGGGCCGGCGTAGCGCATTATAGAACTGAATGATAAGAGAGAGAGAGAGAGAGAGAGAGAGAGAGAGAGAGAGAGAGAGAGAGAGAGAGAGAGAGAATTCGAGAAAATCCCCTCTTCGAAAATGACGATATCATTTAAATGCCCTTAAGTTCTCCCTGTCTCACTTACGCATATCTGAATGGCAACGGCAGTCTCGAATAGACCGTTTTGTGAATAGCGAAGGCATGGGTGGGACTCGGTTCGTTCGCTGAGTCAGCTCTCTATTGATGGTGGGTGCCATTGGATGGCTCTCTCTCGGGGTTGTATGATAACCCTAGTCATGCATTGCCTTTTTCAAATCACCCTTCTCCCCCTCACCCCACCCCAACATCATCATCTCCACCTGAGTTACCCCCGACATCATCTCTCAGTGTGCCTCACGCAGTGCACTCTGCTGGGCCCGCGTTCGATTCTCCGACCACCCCATGAAGAATTAGAGAAATTTATTTCTGGTGATAGAAATTCATTTCTCGTTATAATGTGGTTCGGATTCCACAATAAGCTGTAGGTCCCGTTGCTATGGTAACCAATTGGTTCTTAGCCATGTAAAATAAATCTAATCCTTCGGGCCAGCCCTAGGAGAGCTGTTAATCAGCTCAGTGGTCTGGTTAAACTAAGGTATACTTAACATCACGCGGTGCACCGTAGGCATTACTTATTAAGGTTCTTTGCAGCATCCCTTCGGCCCCTAGCTGCAACCCCTTTCATTCCTTTTACTGTACCTCCGTTCATATTCTTATTCTTCCGTCATACTTTCCACCCTCTCATACCATTCGCTTCAACATTATTTTCAGCGCTGATTGACATCGTAGGTCCCAGCAATTGGCCTTTGGCCTAAATCTTATATTCCAGTTCACCATCAACAACAGCTGCAGCAAGCCTTATGAAGTCACCCTTCTCCCCATCATCATCACCTCCATCCAGGCGACCTCCAACATCATCACCTCCATCCAGGCGACCTCCAACATCATCACCTCCATCCAGGCGACCTCCAACCATCCAGGCGACCTCCAACATCATCACCTCCATCCAGGCGACATCATCCAACATCACCTCAATATCATCACCCATCCAGGCGACCTCCAACATCATCACCTCCATCCAGGCGACCTCCAACATCATCACCTCCATCCAGGCGACCTCCAACATCATCACCTCCATCCAGGCGACCTCCAACATCATCACCTCCATCCAGGCGACCTCCAACATCATCACCTCCATCCAGGCGACCTCCAACATCATCACCCACCTCATCATCCAGGCGACCTCCAACATCATCACCTCCATCCAACCTCCAACATCATCACCTCCATCCAGGCGACCTCCAACATCATCACCTCCATCCAGGCGACCTCCAACATCATCACCTCCATCTAGGCGACCTCCATCCATCCAGGCGACCTCCAACATCATCACCTCCATCCAGGCGACCTCCAACATCATCACCTCCATCCACTCAAACTCCATCATCACCTTCACCATCAACATCTTCAGCAACAACAGGTCTAGACGTTTTTGCATTATCACGTCTCCTTCAACACCGTGTCCAAGAGGGAATGCTATAGCCTATCAGGCGCATTCTAAATTTTAGTTTCTCTTTCCTTAATTTTGGG
>NC_089753.1:45138912-45141412 GCF_040412425.1 Macrobrachium rosenbergii | reverse complement strand
AATAACGAGGTCTGTTCTAGGGGAAACTGTCAACGCCTGACAGCTTGGTTTTGGGAGAGATTCATGGGCGAAAGAGTATTAAGGGTGGCGAATCTTTTGTTCTTAGAAGTTTAAGGAAAATGAGAATTTAGAAAAGGAGAGACGGGAATGACAATCATCAAATGAATTCGAGTGTAAAGTGACAGAAATCTTTTTCTAGTTGGTATAATTTGTTCAGAGATCGTAGTTATTGCTGTAATATATAAATTTCTGAATTTGACAATTTTGTTCAACACTAACGCTTGCTCTCCTATTCAGAATGTTGCCTGTATGTTTTAGTAAGATTTTTTTATATTCCCTCTATGTCCTTAAACTTATTTTTGCTAACGCACTATCAGAATATTGCTGTCATTCGCTATGGTGGTGAACGTATTCAAGGCCACAGCTTTCTGTAGACTGAGTTATTACGCTAGTTCACGTCATCTCTGCAGATGTACATCAATCCATATGTGTTCTGGGAATGTTGTACTGCTTATGTCACATAATGATTCCTTATGAGTTCTCGCTGCTATTCATATGCTTGTCTGATGTCCGTAATTGGGGTTAGGAGTTTCAGAGCTGAATACCTAATGGTTAATGAGAGAGAGAGAGAGAGAGAGAGAGAGAGAGAGAGAGAGCATTCAGATCGGATATCCGGCTCTGATAATGATACTTTTTGTAAGATGTTGCTCTACAGATACTTAAGGAAATTGGATTTAGTAATGAAGACGTTATTTAGCAAATTGTTCTCACTTATTCTTCCCTCGTCTTGTCTATTTTAGTTTTCGCAAAGACAATTCGTCACCTCTCTCTCTCTCTCTCTCTCTCTCTCTCTCTCTCTCTCTCTCTCTCTCTCTCTCTCCTACGTGAGTTAATCTTTCGTAACTTTACATAACTGCGCATCTCGGCATAGAATGTGTGAATTTGTTTTGGGAAGATAGTAGTTTTGGTTACTACATTTGTCTAGTCAATTTAGCTCAGGTACTTCGTACCTCATATTGTGGTGCCAGTTCTCGTTATTTCCCTTACTCGGGAAAATGTCTGTTAAATGCCCGTTACTTTTGGCTAGGGGAAATTCTTGGTTATTTTTTCCTCTCTGAAGCAGACTCCGACCCAAATTACCCTACTCATCTGAGAGTCCTTCAAAAACTCGAGTGTATAGTTACTAAATACGTAATCTCACACATATCTCTTTGCAAGCGCATTATGTGCTTGCAAGTTAAAGGTCGGTTTTGCATTGTGTATGAAGGGGCAGGTTGTCAGTGAGCTTCGTTGCTTTTTTAGCAGTTAATGGATGAATGTGGCAGTGACTTGTCTTTTGTTGTTCTCAGAAAACCCCATTATAAATATATATATATATATATATACATATATATATATATATATATATATATATATATATATATATATATACATACATATATATACATATACATATACACACACACATATATATATATATATACATATATATACATATACATATATATATATATATATATATATATATACATATATATATATATATATATATATATATATATATATTTTCAACTCAACCGAGGGGTGAGTGAGTGAGTTCCTTTATGAAACCAGAGGAGATGATGAAGGAAATTTCGGACCGATGAGTTTTGAAGAGGACAAGGAAGTATATTAAAGAGGAAAAGTCAGTGAGTGAGAGGCAGGACTCTGCAGGAATCTCGCTTTGCCTTTATATGCCTCTCATACATTTATATGAATCTCACACATTTCTCTGCCTCTCATACATTTTTATGATTCTCATACATTTATCTGCCTCTCATACATTTATTTGCCTCTCATACATTTATCTCTGCCTCTCATACATTTTTATGCTTCTCATACATTTATCTGCCTCTCATAGATTTATGTGCCTCTCACACATTTCTCTGCCTCTCATACATTTTATATTCTCCTACCTGCCTCTTAGATTTATATGCATCTCACACATTTATATGCTTCTCATACATTTATCTGCCTCTCATACATTTATATGCCTCTCATACATTTATCTTCCTCTCATGCATTTGTATCCTTCTCATACACTCATATACCTCTCTTACATTTATGTACCTCTCATACATTCATATATCTCTCATACATTTATATGCCTCTCATACATATATCTCTCATACATTTATATGCCTCTCATACATTTATGTCTCATACATTTATATGCCTCTCATATATTTACATGCCTCTCATAAATTGATATGTGTCACATAAATTTGTATGTCGCATATGCATTTATATGCCTTTCATACATTTGTAGGATTAGAATGAATTCTGTGCGCAATAAATACAGAAATTATATGTATGTATAAAAATGTATATTTTCTACAGTAGTTGTATAAACATCTTTATGGGCACATACTTCATACACATATACGGCCACAAGAGGTCGTATTCAGTGCCAAACTGTGGGAAAAAATGGGAAACAATTTAATGTTATAACCCTCTTTAC
>NC_089753.1:45128912-45133912 GCF_040412425.1 Macrobrachium rosenbergii | reverse complement strand
TATATACAGTGCAAGTAGTCGTCTATGTAACTTTAGAATAGAATTGATTTCCATTGCAGTTTTAAAGAAGTTTTTGTCCCCGTAGTGAGGTAGTGCCGTTACTGCACCTCATGCGGTGCACTGTAGTCATTATTTATGATTCTTTGCAGTAAAAGGAACGAAGGGGCTAGGCTGCAACCCCCTTCGTTCTTTTTACTGTACCTCCTTTCGTATTCTCTTTCTTCCATCTTACTTTCCACCGTTCCCTAACAATTGATTCATAGTGCAACCGCGAGGTTTTCCTCCTGCTACACCTTTTAAACTTACTGTCAATTTCCGTTTCAGCGCTGAATGACCTCATTGGTCCCAATGCTTGGCCTTCGGCCTAAATTCTATATTCAGTTCAATTTAACAAAGTTTTGGTAAAATCTTCGAGTATTAACAACTCATAAAATCTCCGAGTTTCTTAAAAAATTCAATGGTTATTTTACTTTCGGGCTTCTCTTGGAAAATGTCCAGTAGAAATTTTGATCATAGTCATATAAAATGATATTGATAAAACGTCAAATTCTTGAGAGCCAATAAAAAGAAAAATGTAATCTTGTTAAGAGTTCTTGAATGATGTACTCTTCGGTTTTGCCATGTAATATTTTTCCTTCCTTTTATCTTTCCTTTTCCTCTACTATTGATCTTATTCCACTTCTCTGTCAGAAGTTCTCTTCAGAATAAAGTGGATAAGACCCCTTCCATCTTGAGCGAGTGTAATCTTCTCGTCTTTTTACAACCTACCGAAGTGAAGAAGACCTCTGAGTAATGGTCAAAATAGGGCGAAATAAAGAGAGAGAGAGAGAGAGAGAGAGAGAGAGAGAGAGAGAGAGAGAGAGAGAGAGAGAGAGAGAGAGAGAGGTATATGAATTATTCACCTCAATATTTTCTGCATAAGCTGCTTACTGGGACATTGTTATTTATTTTATATGTTGCTTACGTATTTTCAGAACATATTTTTAGTTATTTACATTTTTTAATATGGAAGAGTAATGTGAGCAAGTACTGAAGGGTCCTTTCAGATGCAGTGTCCAATTTGAATGCTTCCCTATGATGGCGGCGAAGTTTTTGCTGATTTGTGGCATCGTATTCGCTCTTAAATTAAGAAAACTAAATAGTATATTTAGTTCAAAGCTATTTTCCTCTTTATCGTCACAAGCATGATCGAACATTAACTGTAAACGCTTATCATTATATTACAGTGGTACTGTAATGGAATTGTGATTGAGAATAGTTAGGTACATTTTCCCACAGAGCAAAACATAAAATGCCCCAAAAACGAGAGGAAAAGTTAAAAAATAGTTTACACCCACAAGCGCCCTTTGCTTTGAAGTCGGTGAAACCCTCTCGTCAGTGGATGTCCTTTTTTTTTTTTTTTTTTTTTTTTTTTTGCAGCAGGCCGAAAGAGCCATTTCTCGTCTAATGCAATAAAGGTCCTTCCGGTCCCCTGGTTTGGACGGCCGAGAACAATTGCTGAAATTTCAGGAGTTTCTGAGTTTCCTAGTCCGGCGACCAGTGGCTTTCTAGTCCGGCGACCAGTGGCTTCCTAGTCCGGCAACCAGTGGCTTCCTAGTCCGGCTACCACTGGCTTCCTAGTCCGGCTACCACTGGCTTCCTAGTTAGGCGACCAGTGGCCTCTTAACCTGAACTGTCCCCAAATTCCTCTGTATGGTTTTGTTCGCTGTGCTGGTATTGTTTGTTATTTTCCTTTTATTATTACATATCTGTTGATATTCAAGCATTACTTGCAGGATAATTTATATGATAATCACAAATACAAAATAGATTACACCTTAGGCGTTGCAACTGATGGGTGAAATGCCGGTCGTCTTATAATTATCAAAAGACTTGGTGATCACACGGTATGTTACCCTGTGTGGAGAGAGAGAGAGAGAGAGAGAGAGAGAGAGAGAGAGAGAGAGAGAGAGAGAGAGAGAGAAAGTTAGTTAATATCTCCCCTTTGGTTGTGTTATTCTGATAATGGATGTAATGAGAGGAATATTAATTAGAGAATGGTTTATGAAATAGGGTACAGTACTTACAGTAACTACAAAATGATTGTCGGTTCGACGATGTACCGTTGATTATTTATGTATAGATAGTGGAGTACAAGAGAGTTGAGTTCGTTGTAAAAACAAACAGGCACAAGCGTACAGGCAAATGTGTAAATCTGTATATTTGTGAATCCGAAGAGAGGCATGCTTCTTTTATGTATATACAAATTTTCATTCTTGATAACTGTAAAAAGCATGAAAATATTAGAATTATAATTTTTCACTCAGTTTTAGAAAACCCAGGAATGTAAAGTGTAATATCTTTACACTTGACTAGACCACCTCAGAAATCTTTGATCCTGCATTTGTTTTTAGTATATATTAAACCTTTACCAATTTTTTGCATGTTTGCATTTCTCTCCTTACAACCCATCATACCCAGCTTGCTCTACACAAACAATTTCAACTCACAAAAGATCCACACTTCTCTTTCATACCGGAGAGTTGGGTCAGCAGAACCTTCATGCATTCCAACTTTTACCTCCATAATTTCTTGATTTCTTTCAAACTTTTTTGCTGAGACCATGGTTCCTTCCTTGCTTTTATTCTATGGCCTGCCTCTTCTCTCATCTGGCTATCTTCAATTACATTTTATCCCTGATACCTATATTTATCACCCATCTCTATTTTTCCACAATCCAGATTAATATTCATTGCTCCATCTTCTTGCTTTAAAACAGCCAGAAACCCCCCTCCCCACTCTCTCTCTCTCTCTCTCTCTCTTCTCTCTCTCTCTCTCTCTCCTCTCCTTCCCCCACGTAAGGCAGGCCTTCCTTATCTGCAAATTCCTCCACGGTTACCGACCCATTAGCGATATGAAATCATACGGAGGTTTGCTTTATCTCCTGTTCGTTGAAATTATTTATTAGAATGTATGTTGTAGGAAATAATAATAATAATAATAATAATAATAATAATAATAATAATAATAATAATAATAATAATAATAATAATAATTTTGTATAAGGTCCACAATAACATATCAATGGTATAATGCGATATATTATTGTGGACCTATACAAAGTTACTCCTGTTCTTGCCATTGAGAGTTCTACACAACAATAATAATAATAATAATAATAATAATAATAATAATAATAATAATAATAATAATAATAATAATAATAATAATAATAATAATAGAATCTAGATAAAGGTACAAAGGACGACCAGTTATGTACAGATAACTGTACTTGTACTTGATTCGAGTGTTTCACCTAAATATTTATTATTTCAATATATCTTTGAAAAAGATGCGAAGAATTCATAATTCCAATGTCCAGCAATACTTGTATAATTACCGTGAGGACTTGCCAGACACAACCACAGCCAACTGCACATCTCGAATATATATCCCATCTCCCCCTGTAATCCACACCTACCCTCTTTTCCGGCCCAGAAGCTGGCTTGCTTTATGGCATTTCAGAAGCCTTGTATCTCCGAGGGGAAAGGTAAATGCCCGAGATAAATCCTCTCCAATGGGGAGCAGATGTAGAGGCTCTTCCCCCAAGATTTGCTTAGCTGTGTTTGGCTTCACTTTTTCGCTGGGATGCGATCTTCAACGGAATGTTTTTTCGACCAACCCTTTCCTTAAGAATAATTCTTTTTAGCTAGGTTTGATATTTTTTTATGGTTTTTGTGCTGTAATTTTTTAATTCAATTTTTTTAGTAGTTCATTTGGAAGTATTATTATTGTTTTTAAGTTGTTTTTTTTTTATTTTATCTCTGGATGATATTATGTAGTTATGGGTTAGTTTTTTTTTTATAGTAACGATTTTCTTGAAATATTTTTGTAGTTATGGTTACGATGCTAATGTTTTTTATTTTGCAATTTGTAATAATAGTGTTGTTTTTCAATTGATTTTTTGTATTCGGGCTAAGCTGATATGGTTTTGTTGATTTTCGATCATTCTATTTATCAGTTTTTTTGTATTTATGGCTCAAAATTTTTTCTCTTTTTTTACGATAATTATGACGTTTCTAAATAACTTGTACTTCCAGGTATTGATAATAATCGTGGCTGTGGCGATAATAATAATGGTATTAATGATGTGTGATGACTGTAATGATGTCTGTGATAGTGATAAAGTTAATCTAAACTGCCTGTAAATAAATTGTCTTGATGAATGGTAGTGTAAAACGTTTAAATATAAAAAGCGCTTTCTCCTTAGCGCTTCAGAAATCGCTAAATAACAATAATTCTCTTGACATAATGGTCGAGTAATTCCTCGGCGTTAATGCTGTGTTTTAGCATAAAAGGAAATACCATTAATCGCGAGGTCTGGGTTCATTTATTTCTTCTCGTCTTCATTTGCATGTTAATACACTTAATTTGTAATTTAAACATGGGGATAATTAATCTTCCCGCGCCAGTTATTAGTTTCTCTCTCTCTCTCTCTCTCTCTCTCTCTCTCTCTCTCTCTATATATATATATATATATATATATATATATATATATATATATATATATATATATATATATATATATATATATATATATATATATATGTACAAATATATATATATATATATATATATATATATATATATATATATATATATATATATATATATAAACCTGAGGAAATATCATTTCTAGCAGTAAATATGAATCTTTATTACACTGGGGTAAGAGTGAAATATGTTCTTACACGATTTTGCCTGTTTGATATGGAGATTTGATAGTAATATTTTTATTTTTCACTTGGTTTATTTTCTACATAAAGTGCTCTCTCTCTCTCTCTCTCTCTCTCTCTCTCTCTCTCTCTCTCTCTCTCTCTCTCTCTCTCTCTCTCACGAACAAAACTTGAACAAAAGTTTTTTCTATCTGATGCCTGGTGGAAGCGAGACATTTTTCTGACATAGATTTCCAATGATTGCGCCCCCGACCCCCCTCTCTCTCTCTCTCTCTCTCTCTCTCT
>NC_089753.1:45111412-45118912 GCF_040412425.1 Macrobrachium rosenbergii | reverse complement strand
TACACACATATATATGTGTATATTATACAGTATATATATATATATATATATATATATATATATATATATATATATATATATATATATATATATATATATATATATGTGTGTGTGTGTGTGTGTATATTATTATATATATAATGAGGGTTATGAATTTCCTTCAGGTTTTGATTGCTTGTGAGATAGAGTTGGTTTTATAATTCTCAACTCAAAGGCAATGATACAGTTGCTTTCATTAACAATATACGACAAGAGGTCTATAAGCAACTCGATTGTGAATGGAACATGTCCATTACCCATTGGATAAGTGATGTGAGGTGTCTGGAGACTTCTTACAAAAGACAGTCCATTGAAAGAAAAACAAGATGTAAACAATAAGAGGCAGTAAACAATAAGAGAGAGAGAGAGAGAGAGAGAGAGAGAGAGAGAGAGAGAGAGAGAGAGAGAGAAAACACTGTCAGCTTCTGTGGAGTCAATAGTAAAGACTGTAGGAGAGGATAAGACTTGAGGAAGTTTCTAAGAGGTATAGTGAACGAGGGACAATTCGCTTTCCGGGTTTCATGTGCTCAAGATATTTTGTTTATTATCCTGAATCTCATTTTTTTCATATTCAGTGATCTTGTCTTGTATCGTCGTCAACATTGGCTTTCACATACGTACGGAAGATAAGAGTATTAAAGTTTGTTATGAATTATACCCGTTTTGCCCTCAATATCTTCCAGTGGTGTTGTTTGTTCAAATTTTAATTCAAGTTGTCTAACCGTGCGAGACTACCCTCTTCTTCATGATCATAAACACTTCTGTATTTATAACACAACCCCACGTAGGTTATGTCAGCCTTAGAGTTCAGACTGTGATTACTTGATGCTTCAGACTGTTGAGTTTAATTGTGATTCGATTTACAAAAATTCTGTTGATAGACACGACTATTTTATTCATCGGTAAAGGGCTGCCATCCTCTCTCTCTCTCTCTCTCTCTATATATATATATATATATATATATATATATATATATATATATATATATATATATATATATATATATATATATATATATATATATATATATATATATATATATATATATATATAATATATATATATATAATGTGTATGTATATGTGTACATATGTGCGTATTAAAAGGAATTCATATTCATGAAATATTATTTTTGAACGGTCGCTTACAGGGCATGAAAAGAGGAAAAATATTTACTATTTCTTTGAT
The DNA here is from genome assembly GCF_040412425.1 of Macrobrachium rosenbergii. Lineage (NCBI taxonomy): Eukaryota > Metazoa > Arthropoda > Malacostraca > Decapoda > Palaemonidae > Macrobrachium > Macrobrachium rosenbergii. The sequence goes on along the minus strand of NC_089753.1, from coordinate 45,117,685 downwards.
AGATCCTGTGCCGAGCTCTGCTAAGAAATGGGACGTTGGGTACAGGAGATATGAATACCAAAGACGCATTTACATATTTGTACTATGAATTGCAATGAGAACATTCTATTCACTGAAAAATATGCAAATAAAGAAACAGATGCGACGGAATTGAATACTTTTGAGATTATCCTGTACTTGAGAAGTGCTTTTAGGAGAGAGAGAGAGAGAGAGAGAGAGAGAGAGAGAGAGAGAGAGAGATGTGTTTTATATTCAACCGTTTTTCTGTGTGTTGGTGTGTGTCCGTGAAATGGAGAGAGAGAGAGAGAGAGAGAGAGAGAGAGAGAGAGAGAGAGAGAGAGAGAGAGAGAGAAATGCTATGTTCATATACAACCATATTCTGTTTGTGTGTGTGTGTGTGAGAGAGAGAGAGAGAGAGAGAGAGATGATTATGAGAACCATTTTCTGTGAAATGTTATGTAAAACCATTTTCTGTGTGTTTGTGTGTGTGTGTGTGATCATGTGAGAGAGAGAGAGAGAGAGAGAGAGAGAGAGAGAGAGAGAGAGAGAGAGAGAAATGCTATGTTTATTTTCAGCCGTTTTTTTGTGTGATAGTGTGTGTGTGTGTGTGAGAGAGAGAGAGAGAGAGAGAGAGAGAGAGAGAGAGAATATCAAAGGATACAAAAATTTGTTTACTTTTTCTCCCAGTGGTCTCCGAGGACGGTGCCTTCAGCATCTGCGGATGTGTATAGAAGGACCGCTAGGATATTTTGTGAGTCTTAAAGATTTTAGTATTTGTAAGTCTTAGGCATTATTATTATTATTATTATTATTATTATTATTATTATTATTATTATTATTATTATTATTATTAGTAGTAGTAGTAGTAGTAGTAGTAGTAGTAGTAGTAGTAGTAACTGTTTTGTGAATGATTTGTGATATTAATTTATCATTTCGATATATTCTGTTAATTGCTTGACTCCCAGTTAATTTGAAATTGGGTTCTCTTTCCTTTAAAGTACTTGTTAACTTAGATACTGACTTTGTTTACTGAAATAATATTGAGCATATATTCATTTATTGAGCATTGGGATTGTTTTTATCAACTGAAGGGAAGTAATGAGAAAACCGATGAAAATGACAATTGATTTAAAAAGTATGGGTTGAGAAAGGGTCATTACGTTCAAGTGCAGGTGAATGAGACATTTAGAGATCTAATGATATTCTTGAGTTGCTATTTAAGAGGTAAAAATGTAAAGATCGTTCAGGGTTAAACTTCTTAAACGTGTTCAGTGTAAAGAGGTCGTCATGACAGTGTCATAAGCATTTCCATGGATTGTGAAAATTTAGAACCTTGCTCAGAATTGGAGATAAAATATTTACAGATCTGAGAGAGACTGGACAAGTTCTTTTGTGACGAAAATCGTCTCATAAACTGAATATATTTTATGATGTATTTCAACTACTGATCATGAACGTTTTTTACTCATAGACATCAATGATGCTTTTGAAATTTGTCGTGTCATAATTTTTTCGTTTTAAAAGATTTCAAAACTTTTGTAATAAAAACTAAACTTTTTCGGGCATTTCAGTCATTTTACCAGTGATAAAAGTTACAAATTATGAACTAGAAAAATAAATTCTCACTAGAGGAAAGATTTTAGTAGTCTCCAGAGAAACAAAATCCCGAGATTATCAAAACCATTACTGCTTCACCTTCCATAACAGGGCAACAGGAAAGAGCGTAATGCTCTTGAGTGCACTGAGCAACCAACTGTAATTACAGGAAATTCTCCCTTTTTGAAATTGGTGAAATTATTCAATTGTTTTAGCTCTCTCCAACTGGTATTAAATTCCCGTAATGGCTGGAGGACAGTTCCATTCCCTTGCAGATTATATGCACATTTCATTTTGAAATTCTTATTAACTTTAAAGAATAATATTGTAGTTTTTTCCCATAATTTGGGGGTTTTATGATAGGTTAAATCGTAAATCATAGAAGGTAAGATAAGCATTGGAGGTTTTTTAAAAGATAAGGAAAGAATAATGTCCATATTAACTGATTTGGGGGCAAAAATGTCAGATTGTTTTTGATTTTCATTTTAGTAAATTACTGAAAAGTGCAATGGCATATTTAACATTCTTCGTTCAGGATGTATTGCTTCAAATGGAATGAATCAATGGAGCTCGGGGTATGTAAGGATTTAAGTGATGTGAAAATGATAGCAACATTGGAAGGGGCTATAGAATTGTATACTGAGATGATTTAACCTAATAGAGAGAATTATAGAAGAAAATAAGATGGGAAATATATCGCGTAGGTAATCCACAATGCAATTTTCTATGGGGAAAGGTGAATCCGAAATTTCTAATATTGTTTTTTCTTAAGAGTATAACGTTACTAAAAGATGTGAAAGTAATATTCGTGTGTACGCAACTACTGGGCTAGCGTAATTGTAAATAAAACTTTATTCGTCCGAATGTAACCTTAACTTATTTTTCCGAATAAAAACCACTCGGAAATCAAACCTAATTTGATGAAAGGAACTAAATTATGATCAGGTTTCCAAGTAAATTAAAGGTATAATTATTTGCCGGACTGTTTACCCGTTAAAAAAAAAAACTTTAGATTTTGGTGTGCTAGTGGAAAATGTGATCATTTCAGAAATTATTAAATGTTTCATCCCATGGTATTCCAGAAATGATTAAAATGTTTCATCCCATGGTATTTCAGAAATTATTAAAATGTTTCTTCCCATGGTATTTCAGAAATGATTAAAATGTTTCATCCCATGGTATTTCAGAAATGATTAAAATGTTTCATCCCATGGTATTTCAGAAATGATTAAAATGTTTCATCCCATGGTATTTCGGAAATTATGAAAATGTTTCATCCCGTGGCATTTCAGAAATTATTAAAATGTTTCATCACATGGTATTAGAGAAATTATGAAAATGTTACATCCCGTGGTATTTTAGAAATTATTAAGACGTTTCATGGTATTCAAGCTGAGTTCTAGTTTTTAATCTAAAAATCCTGAGCTAATCATAATAGATACTATATACGCAATATTTACAAGTTACTGATATCATGATGTTATGTTATAGAGAATTTTTGTGATTATACTGTACATTTCAAGGTCTAATAACTATAGAAGGCCAATAAAAAAACACCTAAGATTATTTAATGATCCGAGTAGCAAGCCTTGAAAAAAAAAATAACGAGGACCCAAGAATAGAAGCGAAAATAGGCAAAAATCCGAATACCAAATGAGTTCCCCCGCAGAGGTCCTCGTAAAATGACTATGACCTTCATTTCCGTCGTATTGTTGTTGTCATAAGAAATTCATGAGATTCTTTCGGAACAATCAGAGAAGAGACGATGGAGTCGTCGTCTTCATCTTTTCTTTTCAACGGTGGGGTTGTTTGTTTACTTTTGGGGTCCCCGAATGTTGAAGGTTTTGCATTGTGGTTGTTAGGTATATCTTCTATCTCTCTTCCATGGTTAATCTCTCTCTCTCTCTCTCTCTCTCTCTCTCTCTCTCTCTCTCTCTACGGGGTGATCATTACTGTTGTCGTGAGACGCTAGGTGGCTAATTTCTCTCTCTCTCTCGGCAAATTTTCTCTCTCTCTCTCTCTCTCTCTCTCTCTCTCTCTCTCTCTCTCTCTCTCTAAGGGGTTGATCATCACTGTTGTGTGACGCTAGTGTATATAGAGATCAATCAGTCCATCAACCCAATGCACACTTTTCAGAAAGGACAATTTTAATGATTTAAAATGGCCATTGTCACTTGAGTAAAGACGGCCGACATAATCCTCTCTTAACTTTCTTTACTGTACCCCTAAAAATCTCTTTAAACAACTGTAGGAGGACGTAACGCAACGTAGGACTGAATGAGATGCCACAACGGGAAGATCCCTCAGAAAATGACCTCACTTTTAAATGCCCTCAAGTCCTCTTTTCCTCACTCCCATGCAAATCTGAAAAGCCAGCGAGCCTCTCAAGTACCCATTTTCAGATTAACGGCGGCGTGTTGCGACGGCGTTCTCTGCGTCGAAAATGTCTCCATTTCACGTTGGCTCTCTGGATGGCACTCAGGCAGAGATTTACGGTGAGATTTGATCTCTTAATGTCACGCTCTTGGCACTCTCTATCCATGAGGTGCCCCTAAAGTCATTCGTGGGGTGTGTGGCTCTATCTCCACCAACCCCCTCCCTTACTACCCCCTTCTGCAACAAATATCAATAATGATGATAACCCCAGTTTCAGCTTTTCCTTTCCTCAATAGGAATTACTGTGTCGCGTTCTTTGTACTTTGTACTTCTTGGCTGCTTGAAGAAGCTTTAATGATTTGATTTTCGTTTCAGCCTTTTATCAGTTACTCTTCGAATGAAAATGCTGACATTCAAAGCCTCTCTCTCTCTCTCTCTCTCTCTCTCTCTCTCTCTCTCTCTCTCTCTCTCTCTCTCTCTCTCAGATAACTTTTTCTATCTCTGATAACTTTTTTATTCTGGGTATTTCTTATTCTTTTGCTCTCAAGTAATTTCTCGTTTTATCTCTTCATTTCTTACTTTTTCCTATTCGAGTTTTGTATCTTGCGATTGCTGTCACAGCTTTCGTCTTTTATTTGACACATTTTCAGAATTCCGTTTATTTTTCTATGATGATGTTTTGATGATTATCATGAGTTTTATTTTTCATGAAATCACAAAACCACTCCTGTTATTTAATGTATCAAATATTTTCTGTAATTATGATATAAATGGATCATGAATTAAGAAAAACATAATTTTACTGAGTTCATTACCATTATTCTTTGAAGGGAAATATTAAAATTTCATTATGTAAATTAACAATTTGAATCATTATTTTAATTAAAAGAAAACAAATAATTGTTATGTATTTCATTTTACTGTCCACTTCAAGATGATATTAATAATGAATAATCTTTATTTTCCCTCGTCCCGTTTAATCAGAGCGGTCGGGGTTTCTCAGACAATATCCCTAACGAGAGAGTGTTCCATCGTATCTTTTCTGTCCTACATCGCCGTAATGCCTCTGAGGTATAATATACGTAACATAAAGGAAAGCCACTGCGTAGAAGTTAGGCCTATTTCCCTTTCTCTGACTGCCTTTTTAGATATGGATTTCATATTAACATCTGGGACTCTCGTTCCTATATTCAGCTTCATTTTCTCTTCTTTCTTGAGGAAAGAATGTTTAAAGCAATGTTGGCTTTAATATTCCGCGTGCATTCAAGTGTATGTAGGAAAAACGTAGGTTATTTGTTTGAATTTGATTCAAGTTTATTAAGCTATGTAGTCAAAGTTTTTTTTAGAAGATGTAGTTACAGGGACGGTATTTCAAATGCTGTTGATCGCTGGAAAGGCTCGAGATATTGTGAGATACCAGAATTGTTGGGGAAATATCAGTTTACAAACGGCTGGAAAAAAAATTGTCATAAAGGATGGATTAAACGTAAACCAGAGACTTAAATATCAACTGAGTGTTGCCACGGTGTTTTGATTTGTTAACAATATTATTTTGTGATTTGATAATACTATTATTCTAACGTGTGTGTGTGTGTGTGTGATGAGAACATATAAGCTGTAGAAAGTTTAAATGAAGCAGTGTATTTCAAGGTTCGAAGATGATTGCTTACATGAAAATAAATGGTAGCTACGTGCAAGAACTCTCGTATACGAAAATGGTGAAGGTTCATTACTTTTGAATTTAGTAATTCGAGAAGATATGATATAAAATGGACTCGACAATTTCTAGTCAAAGATTTTTTTTATCTTTTGCTATTTCGAAATAACTGTACAGAAGTTTGAGAGGAATATGAACTGTATGACATCAAGGGAAAAAATTAGTAATACGATATGATTCTTTGTTGTTTAATAGAATTTATCTATAATAATAAAGTCCGAGTGGTTCTTGTTTGTCATACCCTAGGGTGACAGTAGAGGAGACATGACACAGCCACCCACCCCCTGCAAACAGGTTTGTTCGCCCCGGATGTAGGTTGGGTAGGTAGGGGAACGGGAGGGTAGGGGAGACATCCACCCTCCTCATGCAAACCTGTTTGTCCGCCCGGGGTTGGGGCGGGGTAGGTAGGGGATCGGGAGGGTAGGTGAGACAGCAGCGCCGGGTTCCAGCGCGCGCTACGCGCCAACAAGCTCGTTAATGAATAATTTGTTCTTTTGCAAAGAAAGATGAAGTTCATTAGCTTATATTTAATAGTAGACAATGGACGTCTCCATTCTTAATTTTCATATGAAAAGAAGGAATAA
>NC_089753.1:45098912-45106412 GCF_040412425.1 Macrobrachium rosenbergii | reverse complement strand
GGCTGCAAATTGGTATGTTGATCATCCACCCTCCAATTATCAAACATACCAAATTACAGCCATCTAGCCTCAGTAGTTTTTATTTTATTTAAGGTTAAAGTTAGCCATGATCGTGCGTCTGGCACCGCTATCTTTGCTAGCAACACAGGCCCCCACCGGGCCATGGCTGAAAGTTTTATGGGCCGTGGCTGTACAGATAACTCGATTGCGTCGAAGAAACTTCGTCGCATTTTTTAATTGTCTATTTTAGCAGTTACTTTCGTTTATTGTAATGTTTATTCCCTTGATGTATGAAAACAAACTAATTTCATTGTGAGCCATAAAAAAAATAGCTGTTAATGTTGGTTGAAATCTGACTTACAATTTATAAGTTGAAATTCTGTAGAAATGATATTATCATAAAGCTCATACCAGTTCACAGTCGTTTGTAGAAATATCACACGTTTTATCATTATACTTAACTCGTTGTTTAGAGAGCAACTTTTATCTTACAATGTCTTATCAAACGAGTAATCAGTCAGATAAGCACTGGTTACAATACAGATGATATACACGCTTATATACATTTTTTCTAATCACATTTTGTATTTGTTATATATATTTATATATATTATATTTATATATATATTATATATATATATATATATATATATATATATATATATATATATATATATATATATATATATATATATATATATATATATATATATATATATATATATATATGTGTGTGTGTGTGTGTGTATGTTATGTATTATATATTTACATATATATATATATATATATATATATATATATATATATATATATATATATATATATATATAAAGATATATATATATATATATAAAGATATATATATATATATATATATATATATATATATATATATATATATATATATAAACGTTTATATATAAACGTTCATACACTTACACACACCACAGTTTCATTTCCTCCGTTAATGGATTTGCTCCAGAAGTGTTCAGCATCCGGGTTCCAAACAGGCCTTGTGGGATGAGGTTGCTAGTCCCTTATCCTTTTTCTTGACCCCTGTAGATGCTGCGTTCATCTCAGCTGGGTCGACTGGTGGGTGGTATGCCAGAGCAACCTTGAACCTAGCCGGTGAGCCAATTTTGGGCTGGGGGTAGCGTCCTTACATCATTCATATTTCGTAGGTGTTTTCTAAGATATTTTCATTATAAATTGCCACGCTCCTTCTTTGAACGTATGCTATTTTGGGAAACTTGCGTCTAGCGGTATATCGTTACAGATACTTCTGATATTCCTTTCGAAGCGATTTTATTTAAAATCTGGGTAAAGAAACGAGAAACGTGACATGGAGTTCGACAGAAAGATCATTGAAATTGCCCTGTTATTTTATTGGAGAGTTTGTATGTTTTGACGATCCAGTGACAGTTATCGTTTGATCTTTTTTTAAAGAAATCGGTAAAACAAGAATCTGAATATTGGTAAAACAAGAAACCTATCAGAAATTTAGGTTCACCCCTTGGTGAACGATTAGTTAACCCTTTTATTCTTAAAGGAAAGTTGTAATGATGAGGAGAAAAATATAGGTTGTAGGAATGAGGGAAAACAGGGGTAGAGAGTTCCAAGGTAGTCCTAATGAAAAAAACAAGTAAAAACTGCACGGAAGTTTCTTCGGCGCAGTGGAGTTTTCTGTACAGCCACGGACCATGAAAGTTAAAGCCTCGGCCCATGAAACTCAGCCACGGTGGTGACCTGTGTTGTTAGTACCTATAACGGTGCCAGAAGTACGATTATGGCTAACTTTAATCTTAAATAAAATAAATAAAAAACTACTGAGACTAGAGGGCTGCAATTTGATATGTTTGATGATTGGAGGGTGGATGATCAACATGCCAATTTGCAGCCCTCTAGCCTCAGTAGTTTTTAAGATCTGAGGTCGGACAGAAAAAGTGCGGACGGACAGACAAAGCTGTCACAATAGTTTTCTTTTACAGAAAAAAACAAAAACCAAATAAGACTTCTGTCAAGTGAAAATTTCGGCGTACATAAACATTCACCAAATATCTCTAAGGGTGCAGCTTGACGGATTTTAGAGGTCTTTACGTCTATAATTACCTTTATTACAGTTCTGTGATTACATACAAGGAAATTCATAATCAGTGATTGATAGCTCTATATTCGCTAATACTAGTATCAAGTCTTTGCAGGGTATGCATATTATACGGAAAAACTGCAATTTTACTTGACTATTGTTTCATGAAATTTATATTGTTCTTAAAAGTTCAAGGTTCCTAGACGGTAGAGATACAGGAGACATTTGGACACATCATCAGTTGATGCAACCCACAATTTTGCATGAACTGGTGTACAGATACCTAGTTTTAACATATGTATATATATATATATATATATATATATATATATATATATATATATATATATATATATATATATATATATACAATACCACTATCTTGAGAGTACCTATGAAGAGGTAGTTGTGATTATTCCACATTTTTAATTGTTTACGTAAACATTGCAGATGCATTTTAGTCATTAACTTTGTACGCTTTTCAAGGTGTAGATATGTTTGTTATATCATTTCATTATCCCTTCGTGTGACATAAACCGTTTTCCACCCTGATGTTCAGGGATCAGTTATAAGTTTTTTTCCTTTTTTATTCTTTTTTTTTATTATTCTCTTCTTTCCAATTCTTATTATATCCACGAGAACCTGTTGTCCACAAAAGACCTTCACGAGAGCTCAAGAGTCTGAAAGGACCAGGGACAGTGACAGATTACTTTTGCCTTTGTGTGTCTCCTTCAAAACATTCTGGTTGATGGCAGTTAGCCGTCCCCCTTTTCCCCTTATTGTTATCTCTCTCTCTCTCTCTCTCTCTCTCTCTCTCTCTCTTCTTCTTGAATAATTTAGAGGTCTATAAATTATCTTCTTTTAAGTACTTTTCCAATCATGTATGTACGATATACGATTTGCCTTCTTTCTCGTTTTAAAGAGCAAATTCTGGGGATGTCACTAGTTTATATCTAGACAACAAATAGAGTAGATTAGTTTTCTCAAGGTGCATATTTTCTTTCTTGGAAGCTTAAGGGTCTTTTTTATTTGCTTATCAGTTTTTGTATTATTATTATTATTATTATTATTATTATTATTATTATTATTATTATTACCGGATTAATATAACATCCACAGTAAAGCTATGTTTATATCTCACAAATAAAAGCCACCTCATATCCTCTTATCACAGTCCATCTTTCCACCTGCTGGCATTACCGCAATGACTTGTTATCCACAGAAGACTCAAGAGAGCTCTAAAAGAATCACGGAAAGTGACAATATGGTTTTGGTTCCCTTCTAAGACACGCTATGTCGCGTGACAGCTCAAACTGCCATTCTCTCTCTCTCTCTCTCTCTCTCTCTCTCTCTCTCTCTCTGTGTGTGTGTGTGTGTGTATCTCCAATATGGATTTGTATATTTATTTATTTGCTTATTGATTGATTGATGTATTGATTTTATTTTGCTACTGTCATCAGTTTTTTTTTTATGTAATTTCTGAAATAAGGGGCAGTTTATCATTAAGAAGTGCTCCGTCTGGGAAATGTCATAATTAAGGTGAGGCCTTTGAAATGCTCGATGGCTTAAAAGATCTTAATTTGTTTTTGAACCAGAGGATTCTAGCAAGAATACATAGATCTTCAGTGAATGAAAGCAATTAACGTCACAGACGGCTCTGCTCATTGCCATTCTGCAGGTTTCAATTGATCCTTAGGGAACTTTTTTTTTACTCTGATAATATATAACTAAGTGAAGTTGAAAGATGAATATCCATCCAGCATTCCCCTGCCTCAACGTTAAAGCTCTTCGTTGGCTGAGTCGGTAGAGCTGCGGACTGTCACTCGATGGGCCGGAGTTCAATTCCCCAGCCGGCTGATGAAGAGTTAGAGGAATTTATTTCTGGTGATAGAAATTCATTTCTCGCTATAATGTGGTTCGGATTCCACAATAAGCTGTAGGTCCCGTTGCTAAGTAACCAATTGCCTCAACGTTAAATTCAGTAATTTTGTAAGAACATTCACAAGTTTCCCAAGCGACCCCACTAAGGATTATGCTGAGAATAAGACATACGACTATTCTCGTGGTACTTAACGCATCACTGATCGTGGAAATGCGGACTCTAATTTCGGTTGCTAACATATAAAAGGAGAGAGAGAGAGAGAGAGAGAGAGAGAGAGAGAGAGAGAGAGAGAGAGAGAGAGAGAGAGAATCTTATCACCTTATTTTACCAAAAGTTCAATGGTAGGGATTAGAAAGCCGTCCAAGGGGAAATTAACATGCTGCTATAGCGTTTAGCTTTGAGCTAAATCATGGGCAAAGAGATTTTTGTAAACAAATTATCTGTCCCTTTTATCAAGAATGATGGAAGGTAAGAGCGAAGGAAAATGAGTGTAATAGGAAGTAAGACTGATGGAAAACGGGAATGACTTGAAGCAGATAAAAATGATGGATTTTACGTTAGTTTATTTTTCGGATTACAGTTTAACGTGCGCCTTTGGAATATTTATGTACCGCTTTAAGATTGCTCCCTTTTATATATACCGTTTTCATCTGGTTTATTTGTGGAAGTTTGTACGTAGTGATATAAATAACCATGATGTGTCTTTATTTATTTCTGGTGATCGAAATTCATTTCTCGCTATAATGTGGTTCGGATTCCACAATAAGCTGTAGGTCCCGTTGCTAGGTAACCAATTGGTTCTTAGCCACGTAAAATAAGTCTAATCCTTCTGGCCAGCCCTAGGAGTGCTGTAAATCAGCTCAGTGGTCTGGTAAAATAAAACTAAGGTCTACTTTTTAGTCTTTACAGGGAATTAGTTATTTCTTTACCTACTCCCAGGCGTTGCCATTGCTTTATACACATTACATTCCCACTAGTGTTTAAGAAATTAAAATGATTTAACATTTTCAGATGTGTCCGTTCATTCTCATACTGCTCCCGTTTTCTCTCGTATTTTTTCGAATTCTGTCATTACTAGCGAATAAATTAACTGAAAATATGCTTGAAGCCGACAGTGTGGAGGCACATACGGCACACTGTAGACATTTCTTAAGGTTCTTTGCAGAGTCCCTTCGGCCCCTAGGTGCAACCCCTTTTATTCCTTTTGCTGTACCTCCGATCATATTCTCTTTCTTCCATCTTTCTTTCGACCCTCTCCTGTCAGTTGTTTCATAGAGCAACTGCGAGGTTTTCCTCCTGTTACACCTTTCAAACCTTTCTACTCTCAATTTCCCTTTCAGCGCTGAATGACCCTATGTGTCCCAGCGCTTGGCTCTATCTTCCATTCCATTCCATTCCATTATGTTGTTGCTCTTTCTGCGTTTTAGATGAGAGTTGAAACTGCTTGAGGGTTACAAATTATTCACTCATATAATTGCCAGTTACATTGACAGTCATAGGCATCACGAGGAAAAGTGATTTACATTATCACACACACACACACACACACACACACTAGAATATAACACTAATCTTCCTTTCTGGTCATAAATGACTGGAAATTGAACGTTGAAAATTCTGGCATTTTTTCCATACGTGGGCGTCCAGAAATTTAACAGTAAATACCTGTGCAAAATTTTTCATACTTCCTTTCCTTTCATTCTGTGACTAAATATTCACCATGAAGTACATGAATAATAATTTCTCTTTTCTGTGTCGCAGAGTACTGAACCCAAAAGCTGGAAAAGCTGACGTTTTTCTGTAGACGGACCTGCAGGAGTTTGACTGAAAAATCTTATAAAGTTTTTTTATTTCATTTTCTTTGTTTTCTTTCCGTGACTAAATCTCCATCCCCACAGTACAAGAATAGCACTAATTTTCCTTTCTCGATCATAGAGTACAGAAATTAAAACACTGAAAAGTTAAACTTTTTTTACAAGCTAATTTGTAGAAATTTGACTGAAAATTCTGGTGAAATTTTAATTTTCCAACTTTCTTTACTTTCAGTCTGTGACAACATCTTCATCCTCACGGTACATAAACAACACTAATCTCCCTTTCTGGGCGATAGAGTGCCGAAGTTTAAACGTTGAAATATTCGACATTTTTGTATATGCGGAAGAAAACCTAGTTCGTCCCTTTCCTAGTCCCAGAGGCGCTGGTGAAGGAAATTTTGGTCTGATGAGTTGTAAAGAGGACGAATCAATGAGAGAGAGGCACGTGATGTTGGGGGACGGTAGGTGGAAGGGGATCTCTTTTGACAGACCTCTCTGCGAGATATTTTTGTGAAATTAGTTTTTGAGAAAAAAAAAATTTCGGGGGTAGCATAATAGCATTATTCTTTTTTAGGCTGAGAAAAAATAAAGTTTTTAGGGGGTAACTTTTTTTTTGAGTTAAAATTTTTAGAGAATATTTTTTTGTCTGAAAAAAATTTTTTTTTAGGGGTAACTGTTTTTAGTTCTGAGAAAAGATTATTTTTTTTTTTAAACAGAGCAGGACGTTGTTTTTCCCGTATGGTTATTGGTTGTGGTGTTTTCTCGTATTTACCTTTATTTGGCAGCATCTTTGTTTTAGAAATGTTAGTATGAGGGTTAAGTAGTTTTCCCCTTCTGTGTTAAGCGTCGAAATATTTTTCGAATTTTGTGTTTAAATTCCATCCAACGTTCAACATCCTAATTTGAATACATATAAGTATATATTTAATCTAATTTATAATGGTACCGTATATATATATATAAAATATCATTGTGTGTGTGTGTTGTGTGTGTGTGTATATGCAATATATATAATATATACATATATAACCTAATGCCGTAAAATTAGATTAAATAAGTTGTATTCGTTGGATGGAACAGTATTTAAACACAAAATTCAAAAATATCTGTTGTGGAATAATCTAAAGATTTTTTTTATAGTGATTTTTTTGTTATGATTTCAGTAAATGGTAATCGGTGTCCAGGTCTCGTAATCCTACATTACTTTTATGCCTTCATCTCGTGTTGGCTTAGGAGAACCTCATATGTAAAGGGTATTCACTACACAATCACTTATAGATTCACATGAGTCTGACTCATTCACTCTGCAGCATTTCTAGTCATCTCTTGATAAGGAAAATAATATTCTTGTGAGAAATATTTGACTTGTGATAGCGGCTCTGAACAGAATGAAGATTTATTCTGCACGTGAAAGTTATAACAATATCAATCCGTATATTTTCGTTGACCATTAAGTATGTGAGTCAGTTGCATTAAATTTGTCGCTTTGGGAGTTAATGACCTTTTACAGGCTTCTTAATCTTTTGTGTATTACCTCTTTCAAAGTGATTAATTCTCTGGGTTATTGATGTTATCCCTGTTGTTATTAGTCATCCCATTGTCTTTAGCTGCGGTGTTGAAAATGGAAAAAGCGTTATATTGTAATATTCGTTCTACTGCAATACACTCTACGTTTGTATATATAATATATATATATATATATATATATATATATATAT
>NC_089753.1:45051412-45096412 GCF_040412425.1 Macrobrachium rosenbergii | reverse complement strand
CGCCTCTTTATTTTCTCCATCAGTTTTTTTTTTTTTTTTTTTTTTTGCTAACTTGCGTCTCTTGTCTCCACCCTTTTTATAACTTGCCTTATTATTTTACCTATAAATGAGATAAAACAGAGACATGCGTCTCCTCAAGTTTTGATTTTAGAGCAAACAAATCTTCATATTTTTATATGAATTTCGGTCATAGTGAACTTTGAGTCGTTCAGAACAGACTTAATATTACACAGAAGAGCTGCAGAATGGGAAAACGAGGGAAAGCAAAAATGAAAAATTAAGTAAACAATGCGCCGAAGTTTCTTTGGCGCAATCGAGTTTCTGTGCAGCGTATAATGCTGCATGAGCTGCGGCCCGTGAAACTTTCAGCCACGGCCAGGAGGTGGCCTGTCCTGTCAAAGCTGACAGACGCACGATTTTGGCTAATTTTAACCTTAAATAAAATAGAAACTACTGAGGCTAGAAAGTCGCAATTTGGTATGTTTGATGATTGGAGGTTGGATGATCAACTTACCAATTTGCCAATTTGCAGCCCTCCAGCCTCAGTAGTTTTAAGATCTGAGGGCGGACAGGAAAAAGTGCGGACGGACAGACAAATAGCCTTCTCAGTAGTTTTCTTTTACAGAAAACTAAAACCTTTGTAGAAGTTGTAGAGGAGAGAGATCTTCACCATTTGAACGCACAGGTCCTTTGTGAACAATTCCGCCACTCATGCCCTCCCTGTGTATTCACTCTCACGAATCTCCACTTATCTCCAGCCTTCGGTCTCTTAGTTCGGTTCCAAGTAGATGAAGGGTCTTTCAACATCCCACACTGTCACCCTGAGGTGATGCGAAGGGCAGTATCTTCATTTCCTCTTAATCACTATCTTTTCATCATATGGAACTTACGTGATTTCTTTTATGGTATCAGTTCTCACATTATCCAGTCATCTGACTCCAAATATTCCTCTTGAAGTTTTTCTTAATTCGACAACATCTTTTACACAGTTTCATTGTCATACCACGATTTTTGTCCGTACAGGCCACACTAGACTAAAGTATAATCTTTCTTTCGTATGCAGTTTCAGTCTATTTAATTCGCAAATATTACCCAGCCTGACCATTTTTTTATTTGTCTTTTTTTTTTGTCTTTCACTAAATACCACCTCACGAGAACCTGCATTAATTGGATATAATTTTTCCTCAGTAATTGGAAGACTCAGCTTCATTAAACCTTTCTCCGTCTAGCGTCATCTCATCCCATTGTATTCAGTCATTATTTCCGTTTTCCTTATCTTTATCGTAACTCCCATATCTCTGCAGAATGATGCAAGCTTTGTAAATCTTGCGTAGCTCTGCTGATTACAACTGCATCATCTGCATATTGGGGATTTTCCAATTTTGTATCGTTAAGCCAATCTAAACCTTCACATCCATCTCCACCCACTTTTTTTTTATTTTAAAATCCTTGATAAGGGCAAACAGCACAGGCGAAGGAGAGAGAGAGAGAGAGAGAGAGAGAGAGAGAGAGAGAGAGAGAGAAAATAAGCGCGTCACAGCAGGCTAAAGTTAGAAAGCATATCAGGACTGTTAAAACAATCCTTTTCAATGGAAACGAGATGTGGCTGTTGCATTTGCAAATAAAAAAAGTGAAGTATATAAGAGTCATGATAAAATGAAAGGATAAAAGAGGTCATGGGAATATGGAGGAAAAGGTTGGCCAAGGTCAATTAAGCATTAATTTTTAGAGAAAGCATCTTTCATGACTTGAGATACCGCTTTTGTATTAATTTCTAAATACATTACGTGTGATTGTGTTGTAACGCAACACATTTCACTGCATCGAGTCCTAAGGCCAAGTCTTTATGTAGCTTGTTTATTGGTCTGTTAGGTTTCGTTCCTTCTCTGTCTTCCACCTTTGCTACGTTACAAGAGCTGTTCTTTTAATTTTTTCGTTTGAAAGCGTTTTAGTTTAATTTTGTGCCTGGTAAGCTCATGCCATAAAGTAAGTCGCTTGCTGTTGAATTGAACAGTTTTTTTATTTCCATTGTAATTTTATGTTATACATGTGCGTATAGCGTATCTGAGGGAAATACGTCCATGCTTGTATACATTTTAGATACATTTGTGAAGTCTACGTAAACACTCATCCACAAACACACATACACACACACACACATATCGATGTACTGAGCTTCGATTGACGATCCTTTTGATTCCAAATGCCATTTTGAACCTTTTTCAACTAAATTTACTCTTCTCTCCGAGAGCACAAGTACCTGTAATAGTTTGCAGAAATAAGACTCAGATAATGATAGATATGTTTCTTAGACAGGATACGTCAAGAGTACGTTCTCCTGAAGTCTGTGTATTTAACGTTATTCATTTCGGAACAGAAACGAAAAAGAGCTGAAATTAAAAAAATGTACCTTTTCAAAGTGGAAATGTGTGACTGTTGATGTCTTGTATATTTTGAGAATTGATTAAGGTGTGGTTGGAATGGATAAATATGCAGTTATGGGAAGGGCCTTTTATCCTACCTCGAATTATTTAGGTCACTTTAGCGCATTTTTCAGATCGTCATTTTTTTTTTTTTTTTGGGGGCGGAATATGAAAAGAAAATTAATACAGTTTTGCTAACGATTTTAATTGCATTTTGATTGCACGTGCGCATTTCTTTGTCCAGACTTCTTGGAAATGCCTGTCAAACTCTGGCAGCCAATAATAATTTTTATCCTGCAGAGGTTTTCGGCAATCCTGTAGTAGCGCAATTCTTTTCACAGGACTCCCGTTCCTGTCAGAGCCTGTGCGTTCATAGTTATTCCATAGGTTATTTTATTGTTTTTCTGCTTTACTTAGATTCTTAATATTATTCACCAGTAGGTTTTCTTAATGGGGTCATTTTAAACCATATCCTCGTACTTACTAGAACTCCAGAACTTTATTCTATAAAAGAATGTTTTTTTTTACCATAAGCATTTCTTTCTCTCTAACCTCGACATGATAAGAAACCTCTACAGTAGACACTAAATCTGTTGTCCATTTTTCATCTTGTCTCAGCATTTACCATATGTATATATATATATATATAATTATATATATATATATATATATATATATATATATATATATATATATATATATATATATATATATATATATATATACAGTATATATATATATATATATATATTTATATAAAATATATATATATATACTGTATATATATATATTTATATAAAAATATATATATATACGTATGTAAAACTGCATCACGAAAATATGGAACCTGATGAATATATAAATAAAGACAAAATCCACGAAGGAAAGAGAAACACTTGGGTGCTGCGAGGCCTTTCGACTGGCGTCCTTTACTTAGCAGACTAATATATACATAATTATATATATATATATATATATATATATATATATATAGAATATATATATATATATAAATAATATATATATATTTATTTATTTATTTATTTATCTGTGTGTATGAATGATTTGCTTGCACGTGTAAGCATTGACATACGCACTTTTATTACCTTAATACAATTAAATCCGTAAATTCCCTGCCCTTAAAGTGGATGCTACTTGAAAGATTATCGAGTATGACGCCTATAGCTGTAGCTCTCTCCATATGTAGGCTGCGCTGAAAGACTCAGCAAAGTATAGAGGAAAGTGGTCTCCTCCTCCTCCTGCTCCAATCGATCTCTCAATGGCCTCCCTTGAACAGAGAGCGTTGCAGAGCAATAAAAGCTTAAATGGACGAACAGGGTTCATTTTTATTTTTATTGTAGACAGACTGCATCGTTTTAATGGCTATACAGACAGGGAGGGAGGTTTTTGGATGCAATATTGTCTCCTCTCCGTTGTGCGATTGGTAAACTTGATTTCTATTTTTACTTTTTTTTAAAAGAAAACAGCTGAGATGGCTGTTTGTCTGTCCGTCCGCACTTTTTCTGTCCGCCCTCAGATCTTAAAAACTACTGAGTCTAGAGGGCTGCAAATTGGTATGTTGATCATCCACCATCCAATCATCAAACGTAACAAATTGCAGTCCTCTAACCTCAGTAGTTTTTATTTTATTTAACGTTAAAGTTAGCCATGATCGTGCGTCTGGCACCGCTTTAGGTACCAACAACACAGGCCACCACCGGGGCGTGGCTGAAAGTTTCATTAGCCGCGGCTGAGGTTTTCATACAACATTATACTCTGTACAGAAAACTCGACTGCGCCGGAAAAATTTAGGCTTATTTTTAACTTGTTGTTTGTTTTATTTTGCATCTGTTTCGTTTATTTCAGAATTTTTCTAAAATAATGGGTCGAGTATTAGATGCTTAACACGACTCGCATGGCCAACTTATTTCTAAGATTAATTGATTGCAAGTTATCTAGCGTAATAATTCTGTTTT
Organism: Macrobrachium rosenbergii; assembly: GCF_040412425.1. NCBI lineage: Eukaryota > Metazoa > Arthropoda > Malacostraca > Decapoda > Palaemonidae > Macrobrachium > Macrobrachium rosenbergii. The sequence continues at coordinate 45,092,013 of NC_089753.1, read as the reverse complement.
TTTAAGTGGGGTTCTATTGCTTCCTTTGGGGTTAGATCTCGTTGTTTTACAGTCATTCTTTTTTTTCCCTGTAGTTTTGTGTAAAATAAGACCGTTAAGTTGCCGCTCAAGTTAGAATTTGTGAAAAATTTCACTGAGTAACGGAATCAGTTGCGTATGAAACAATACTTGATCCACTGTAATCAACTTGCGCACTAAACATTTCGTTAGGATTTGCAATATTTGCTTTCAGTTGTACTCTTCATTAGCACCTATAATTTCGGTTTCTTGTAGTATCCTTCAAGTGCTTCTTAACTGGTGTATTTTTGTAATTGTACGGTGAGGGCTACAATGAACTAGTCTCAGTATGGCAGTTATATACTGTTGTTGTCTTATCTCAAACCATCCCCTATTACGGAAGGCTGCTTATTTTTAATACTACATACACATATATATATATATATATATATATATATATATATATATATAAATATATACACATATATATATACATATATATATATATATATATATATATATATATATATATATATATATATATATATATATATATATATATATATATATATATATATATATATACTGTATATATATCTTCTTCGTTTTAACGTGCTTTTTCCCATTTTTATATGGGGTAAGCACGGTGCCTTCTTTTGGAAGAACTTTGATTTGGCGTTGGGGTTGGCCGTGGCCTCGATCGGCTGCCCTGCCTGACATCGCTTAGACCCCGGTAACGATGTGTACGTGTATCGTACCAATCCCCAGCTCCCTTTCTCCCAGTAGCGAGGAGAACTGGGCGGTTAGGTCGACAGTTCGAGACGTGTGAGGTGTCTGTTATGTTTTTAGAAGATGTTGGATATATGTATATATATATATATATATATATATATATATATATATATATATATATATATATATATATATATATATATATATATATATAAAACCCTATATATATATATATAAAACCCTACAAAGGTCAATTAGGGTCATAATATCTTACGACATCTGTTTTAGAAACAGCACCATATCAATTTACATCTCTGAGATTCTCTGGTAGCGATGGCTCAGCGTTGGGTCAGCACATTCCTTCTCCCTCGTGGACTCCCTTCCCTATATCTAGCCTCAGATAAAGGTCTACTGGAATTAAACACCCAGATCCAAAACTAGACTTTATTTGCAAATTTAACGAAAGTAATTCAGCTAAAGCTACGGACATATAAATGGAAATCGTAACTAAAGGAAATTCTGATACACAATCCATCGAATTAATGATTCTAGACCAACCAATACTAGTGACTAACACCTTGGTCATCAAATAAAATAAACAGGTCAAAAATAGGTCAAAGTCTAGTATATTCCCAAAGAGTACAGTCTCGACCTCTTGCTCAGCGAAACATCTGAAGAAGACAAGCAAAATCTTCTTTAGTTTCAAAGCACAAAAAAATACAGATATGGGAATTCCTTCCACGTTATTCAACCATAAATGCTTAAACAAAATACATATTATAGAAATGGAAAAAACAATCTGCAGTTTGGTAAATAGATATGATTCTTACCTTGAAACCGCAATGTTCAAATCAGTTCTGGTATCACAAACAACACAAGTCTCGGCTTTACTTTTCGAGACTTTTCAAAAGGTTTAATGTTGGTCTTCTAATGATTCCTTTCTCTCAACCTAATCCCTTCATACCTTGGGACTACGCCCAAAAGACACGCACAAACACACGTTCCTCACCGGAACCTGGACACTTCTGGCGAACGTACATACAGCGTCATCTCACATAATCCCACGCCTCGAAAATCCTGACGCCATCCTTACTTAACGAGGAAATGCGTCAGATGATAGCTAAACATTCTCTCCAAGATTTTGGGAAAGTTTTCCTCCCCACTTGTTAATTCAATTTCCTTTGTGTATTATATACGGTATATATCACCTACACGTTTTCCACGTAGTGGGGTTTATTTCAGAAAGAGCTACCCCTTTGATTCTCAGTAAGATTTTGTACAATAAGAGGCTGTTACGTCAGTGCCAGGTAGAATGCCGCTTTATTTAAGTAAGAGTGAGAGAAGTATCTTTTCCTTTGTAGTAATGGCAAGAATCATCTACGCGTAGATGTGTGCTTTGAAGATGAATATCAAAGGTTCTGTAATATGTCGAGAATAGTGAATGAGTAAGTTACTGTGCAACTCGATTGTTTGAGTTGAAAGTGTTCCTTCGAAATTCCCCACCCCCGAAATGGGGAATCTGATCTTGTAATTCTCTCTCTCTCTCTCTCTCTCTCTCTCTCTCTCTCTCTCTCTCTCTCTCTCTCTCTACCGATAATTATACGCTTTGCTTCGGAAGTACCCAACTTTACCTCAGGCGCAGCAAATTCGTTCTTAAAAATAACCCCAAGAGGTCGACAGTAAAGATCTCCCGCTCACGTAATCGGCTCATAACGGAAGTGCTCCCGTTACCACGAGAAATGCTGGGAAAGTTTTCGGGAAATTCAGCTGCATAGGTGAAAGTTCCGGCGAAGCTGATTGGGTGTTATAGGAAAAATCAGCACCAATTTTCGTATGTTTGGTCCTCTCACCTGTGTGATTCATTAGTGTCTTCTTGAGCAGTGGATAAGATTAAGGTCAAGAGTCTGTTCTCCAGATTTTGCTTAGTATATTATTGCCTTGTTAAGGTCTTCTGGTAATTTCGAAGTGAAATTCTTGCATTTATCTGCTACTGATGCTGAAAGATCATTAACTTGTGCAGTCAGTGAGAGATGAGGGTGAGCTCCAGGAAAACGAAGACATTATTAATTACCTGATCTCGCACCAGGCTCCCAATGCATGATTCATCACGCATAAGTAACAATGCTCTTACTGGATCTAAAAAGCTCCAGGCTTCTTTTTCCCAGCCTCTGAAAAGTATATCACGTAATGCTGCCTGAAACTCGGTGTTCTTGGCGAGACCTTTCTTGTAAAAAGTGGAGGTAACATTAATGCCACTTCCTTCAGACATTTCGTTTTGCCATTCCTGGGGTATTGCTGTTTTCTTTAGACATTTTCAGCTTGGGAGCGGGGTTTTCCTTTTCCCTAAACATGATAATATAGATCAGCTTCAGGGAGCCCCGTGTTTGGCCCTGTTTCATAAGTTAATTATCAGCAGAAGGTTTTAACCATCACTAAAAGTGATAGTTGATATGAGAGTCCATTACTTAAGTCGCAGCGCATCAACGTCCATAGCCTGTCCAAGTGCCAGTATGTCACAATGCTCAGTGCCAGAGGTCATAATTATATTCTTTACTGCAAAACGGTGGAACTGAATTCCTGGCAGTGTTGTGATAAGTTGATGCTTGTAAGTTTATGAGAAGCTGTACTGTAAATATTGAGGGGTTGTGCACCATTGACTTACTGTTAATATTTTTTACATGTATATTATTCCTACTTTTTTTCTAGCATGTAAACCTTCTGTTCTTTGTAGCGTGGCTTAGCAAGTTAATGGGACTTTTTACTTGTTCCATGTGAATGTTTGCTCCAATAGAATAATAATAATAATAATAATAATAATAATAATAATAATAATAATAATAATAATAATAATAATAAAACGGTAAAATCGAATTAACCACTCGTGCAGGTTAGTAGATGTTAATCTAACAAATTTCCTTTGACAATTCTCTTAATTTCCATCTAAAATTGCATTAAACGGCAGTAAAACTCTCGAGAATCTCTGAGAATTAATTTTTCCAAAAGTTCTTGGAATATGCAGTCTTCCACTTTGCCTGAGTCATATTTTTCCTTCCCTTCCCACTATCGACGATCCGTGTCCACCTCTCGTCAGGGTAAAGAGGCAGACTCTTTTTCCTCCTTGGTTGTAATCTTCTCGTCTTTTACTACCTAACGAAGTGGAAGAGGCCTTCTTAGTGATGGTCAGAATGGAGCGAAATAGGTAAAAGCAGTGAGAGAGAGAGAGAGGGAGAGAGAGGGGCGGGGGCGAGGAGAGAGAGGATATGTTGGTTGCATATCTATTGGCTTATTTTCCTCTTTATATTCTTCCATCACTTAGACCAGAACAGTGGTATATACATATTTATTTTATTCTGTACCATTTTTATGTAGATTGCATTGCATGTTCCCGCTCCACAACACAGAAAAGAGGGATGAGGCAGAAAAAATAAAATAAAATAAAATAAATCATACCGGTCTGATGCTAGGGCTTACCGTACATACTACAGTGAGACCTCAATCCCAATAGATTGATCAAATCTGTTTGTACTTGCAGGATATTATTTAAAGTCTGTCATATTTCCCGATCTCTGGCGGAAGGAAAGTGATCATTCAAATGAATATACTGTATATATATGTGTGTGTGTGTGTGTGTGTGCGCGTGTGTTTGGATTTTTATCACTGTAACTGGTCTTTCAGAGGGGTCAACAATTTCCCCACTTCTAAATGTAGGCAGGGGTAAACACTTGAGAAAATCAAAGTGGTTTAATAGTCTAATTAATACATTACAATTTACAGTCCACAAAAAAGATAGTGTACATGTTCGATAACAGCAAAACAGTAGGAAAATATTACAAATAATAAAAAAAATAATAAAATATGCGTGAAATTAGGTCATTGCCACATTTCTCCCCCCACACACACACAACTGAAATCGTGGTTGCGCCTGTGCTGGTATTTTTCATCATCATCTGTGCAAGCGTCATTTAACATTAATTGCATTCACATACTCGTTCGTCGATTTTAAAAGTTTCCAATTGGGGGCAAGTTATAATTGAATTGATGTTTAAAACGTTGTTGCATTAGTTTTAATCTACAACAATACAAAAATCGACCTATAAAAAGGCTGATTGATTGAATTATATGAACAGGAGTTACTACAATAATTATGATTGACTTTTCCACAAAACAAGGAACGAGAGTCACATGAAAGTGGGCATCTGAAAACGCATGTTGCTCGGGAAGTAATTATGCCCTTTCACCTGCGTATGGCCTCTGTTTACTCTACTGGAGGCGGAGAGAGTTATTCCCATCGACCAGAACACACGAGGACGATGTGGTCTTTGGGTCGGCTCAGAGAGGAAGCCAGAAATATAGGAGTAACTTGGCTGGAGTGTTTTGGTGACTATTGTTCTCTGAAAGTAAAGTGGCCAGGAAAATGTAATTGGTTTAAGGTACAGTTTTCTGTAAAAGAAAACTATTGAGATGGCTATTTGTCTGTCCGTCCGCACTTTTTCTGCCCGCCTCAGATCTTAGAAACTACTGAGGCTAGAGGGCTGCAAGTTGGTATGTTGATCATCCACCCACCAGTCATCAAACATAACCAAAATGCAGCCCTCCAGGCTCAGTAGTTTTTATTTTATTCAAGGTTAAAGTTAGCCATGATTGTGCATCTGGCACCGCTATAGGTGACAACACAGCCCACCACTGGACCATGGCTGAAAGTTTCATGGGCCGCGCCTAAGAGTTTCATGGGCCGTGGCTGCGATTTTCACACAGCATTATACGCTGTACTCGATTGCTCCGAAGAAACTTAGACGCATTTTTTACTTGAATGTAGTAAGCGGGTGAAAGTTGTATATCATGTTGGGCAGGTGATGTTTACCTGGTTTCCTTCTCTGGTTCAAATATCCCTTGATATCCCCGAAATGAGATGGAGGTTGATATGCATACAGCTCCATTATCATGCAATTATTGAAGTGTTATATATATATATATATATATATATATATATATATATATATATATATATATATATATATATATATATATATATATATATATATATATATATATATATATAGAGAGAGAGAGAGAGAGAGAGAGAGAGAGAGAGAGAGAGAGAGAGAGAGAGAGAGAGAGAGAGAGAGGTCCTTGGAAACATTTATATTTTTATAGTCATTTTATTAAGAAAAAACAAAAAAATGTGAATGTGAATTTTTATACTTTTGCGACATAGAATAATAAATTGAATTCTAGGCAGTGTATATTGAAAAAAAAAAATATCCGTACAGTCCGTACAGACCTTGGTTTTCATTTGGGTAGGTACGGAAAAACGCATTTTATATATATATATATATATATATATATATATATATATATATATATATATATATATATATATGTATATATATATATATATATATATATAATATATATATATATATAATATATATATATATATATATATATATATATATATATATATATATATATATATATATATATATATATATATACCATATGTATATGTATATATTATATATATATATATACATATATTATATATGAAAAAATTTCGGTAACTGTTAAAAAGAAAAAGTAAAGAAAGGAAATTATATTTCAAGAATACCATAACTCATTTAGTTTGCCTGAAATTTACAGCCGAAATATCAAATACTATGTGAAAGCGTGATTTGTTCTGTAATGAAATAAATCCTGAAATTAGCATCTTTTTCTCTCTATACAGTCAATCTTTCGTTATAAGAACAGTTTTTTTTTCTGTTATATAGATGTTGTCAGTATCGTGAAATTTTACCTACAATGATAAATATCATGAGCGATTATAGTTTGTTGTCCGCCACCAATAACTTTAATCCAAATTTCCGCATCGAAAGTTAGTTACGGTTCGCTCAGAGATTCTTTTGTTGCTAATGATAGATTTTATGTTAGTTTGAAAAAAAAGTTTTCTAGATACCATTTACGTATAGAGTATAGAGAACTGTTGGTTCTTGCTTCCCGAATCCTGTAATCAGGGTTCATCGCTGTCGCCTGAAAAATAAAAATGCATCGAGATATTCTTCGGCTCTTTTAATTTTTTTAGTTTAAAATACCTTTCCTGGTTTGCCGTTCACTGGCTACCCACCATTAAAAAATAAATTGGTTAATATAAGATCAATCATAAATATTTGATACGAAAACTCGTTATTACGATTCGCTGACTTCCCGGTTAAGAGATTAAAAAATGCATCTTGAGAGAGAGAGAGAGAGAGAGAGAGAGAGAGAGAGAGAGAGAGAGAATTGCATTTATAGTCATTAGGCACTTTGTTTTTTTAATGAGTTTATATTCAGTACAATAGAGCAAGAGGAGGCGGCTTCAGCATTAGCGCATCCAAAGTCATCATGCACCTTGCTCCAGCGTTCCCGCATCATGAGAGAGAGAGAGAGAGAGAGCTCAGAGAGAGAGATGAGAGAGAGAGAGAGAGAGAGAGAGAGAGAGAGAGGGACATTAGAAAAAAGGGGTGGGAACAGAGAGAGACAGGGAGAGAGAGAGAGGAGAGAGAGAAAAAGAGAGAGAGAGAGAGAGAGAGAGAGAGAGAGAGAGAGGAGGATATTAGAAAAAAGATGGGAACAGAGAGAGAGAGAAAGAGAAAGGGAGGTATTAGAAGAGAGAGAGAGAGAGAGGTATTAGAAGAAAGGGGAACAGAGAGAGAGAGAGAGAGAGAGGAGGTATTAGAAGAGAGAGAGAGAGAGAGTATTAGTAGAAAGGGGAACAGAGAGAGAGAGAGAGAGAGAGAGAGAGAGAGAGAGAGAGAGAGAGAGAGAGTGAGAGAGAGAGAGAGGGGGGTATTAAAAGAAAGGGGAACACACACACACACACACACACAGGATATTAGAAGAAAAGGGGGAACGGGGGTTTGGGTCTCCAAATGTTCGTCCATTAGTGAACCATTAAGCATAAACGCTGTGGACCCCTCCAGCCTCCACGCCAACTGACTGATGCGTACCTGCAATCACTAAATTCGGTTTGGGGGAAAGTGCAAATAGACCTCCTGCTCTAGACCACTTGCTTGGTGATGAACGTTTGTACCTGAGTGTTCACAGTTCGTAGTATTATTATCAGCCTATTAATAAGTGGTCGTTTGTAGTACATTTTATTATGATGTACCATTCAGTGTTCTCGTAACTTTTTTTTTTAAGTTAAACCTAAGCTGGATTTTAATTGGATCAAGACAGATGGATGATTGACTTGCTAAGCAAGCCTTCAAGAATCGCATACCCAAATATTTTTTTAATACGAGAAAACAGCAAAGAGCAGAACATTGCAAAGATGGGAAAGATGTAAAATAAATAGAAATAAAGGAACCAACTTGAAGATAAAAGTTTTTAGAAAAAGTTGAAAGTGTTAAGGAGATGGGACTACTTCAGCTTCTTCAACCTATGGACATCAACATTGAAATCAATACCATGAAGACTAGTCCACAGGTTTGTAGTGAAGGAAATGAAGCACCTCTGGAACTGGGCACTGTACTAACGAGGCACAATTTTCGTGACGTATTTGCAAATTAATGGACTCTGGATGCCTTTCATCAAGGTTCTCGTAGATCCACTGGTAACGATCGTATTACCAAATGCTGTACCTAATCTGCTCACAGGGATGCTCATATCAAGGATGTATCAGCAAAGATTACTATATAATTATGGGATTAAAGAAAGATTCTTTGTCAATTGCACGAAAACCTCTATTAGTACGTGACAAAGTAGTGATTTTTTTCGCATGTGCAAATATTCCCACGACGTAAATTTCCTTGCTTTTTCCCGGATTTCGGGAAATCGTACATTTTACTAGATGGTTCAGATGCCTTGACTATATTTTTTCGATGCTGGGAAACAGTCTGCTAAGATTCCTCTTGTCAGAACCATTTTTTTAAATACTCCGAGTTCATTCTACTGCAGAGACGGCAGAAGCAGGTAGTAATCTCTCTCTCTCTCTCTCTCTCTCTCTCTCTCTCTCTCTCTCTCTCTCTGTCAGGACAAGGCGAGCCTTCCTTCCTTCGTAATTTCCTCCAGGGTCTCCGACCTTTCAGCGAGATGAAAGCAGGAGATCAACTAACGCTGGTATTCCCAGAGATTATATATCAAAAGGAAGAGGATATGGGCCAAGGAGTGAGAGGGAACGAGGAATGGAGGGAGGAGGAGTAGGAGGAGGAAGACTGCATCATGCAAATGCTCTTCCATCTGGTTCAAAGGCAAATTTCAATTACTCTAAAGATCTCTAAGGTGATGAGTACTAGATAAGCTGATATTATGCTTATTTTTTTTTTAAGCTCCTTTGAACGCTTTTTGCCTTTAGATTTTACGGATGGCTACTACACTATTTGATGCTGGTGGCTGAATCCGTTGTAAATGTAGCTTCTTGATAAATAACTGACAAATGAACATAATAAGATAACGGCTGAGGGAAGGAATTGTATGGTTCAAACTTGCATAGAGATGAGAAAAATTGTTTGCTTTTATGATAGGAGCAATCAACATCTCCTTCCAGATTTTTCATATTCCTGATGGAAGTGTCTCTGTCGTGATATACGACAGCGAAGTCATCATACAGTAGATGTCACATCTATTCCATTTGCTATTGCAAGTTTCTAAACCTTTGGTGTTGCTTAGGTACCCCACTGTCTATAGAGTTTGAGTTCCCGTACTTGGGCACTCTTATATTTTTACATATTTCCTATTTTATCTAATGGCGTGTAGAGCGGGCTGACAAGAAACTCACAGCTGCTTGGAGGGTTGTTAGCTAAATGCTCTATGCTTCCTTTTCAGCTCATACCTACGCTGTCCTCCCCCAATTAATGTGACAATCCCCATTAATTTCTTGTCTTTTCGGCCTGTTAACTTCCGGATTTTTAATGATTCACTTTTATGGGGGGGTGGTGATTTAATTTACAATTGTCATCAAGGCAATTGTCAGTGTCATTGTTATCAAGCCATTTATCAGTGTAATTGTTATCAAGCTAATTGTCAATGCAATTGTTATCAAGCCAATTGTCAGTGCAAGTTGCTATCAAGCCAATTGTCAATGCAATTGTTATCAAGCCAATTGTCAGTGCAATTGATGTGATTAAGTTTACTGTTTTGAATGTTGATGCTAATAATTTCAGAAGCCTTTAATGGTATTTTAAAGAGGGGGCCGGAATGAAGTACCCAGACCATACCATTATTTTATCCCCGGTTGCGACCCACTACAGTGTTTTGTTTAGATTACTTTCGACCCACTACACTTTGTTTTGGATTACTTTCGACCCACTACCTTATTTTATTTGGATTACTTAGACCCATTACAGTATTTCATTTGGATTACTTTCAACCCACTACAGTATTTTATTTGAATTACTTTCGACCCACTGCAGTATTTTATTTTAATTACTTTCGACCCACTACACTTTGTTTTGGATTACTTTCGAGCCACCACGGTATTTCATTTGGATTATTTTCGACCCACTACATTATTTTATTTGAATTTCGACCCACTACAGTATTTTATTTGGATTACTTTTGACCCACTACAGTATTTTATGAGGATTACTTTCAAACCACTGCAGCATTTTATTTGGATTACTTTCGACCCACTACAGTATTTAATTTAAATTACTTTCGACCCATTACAGGATTTCATTTTGACCCACTACAGTATTTCAATTGGATTACATTCGACCCACTACAATATTTTATTTGGATTACTTTCACCCCACTACAGTATTTTATTTGAATTACTTTCGACCCACTACAGTATCTTATTTGGATTACTTTCAACCCATTGGATTACTTTCAACCCACTGCAGTACTTTATTTGGATTGCTCTCTACCCACTACAGTAATGTATTTGGATTACTTTCAACCCAATACAGTATTTTATTTGGATTACTTTCAAGGCTGCTGTGAAGGAACAGGTACTCGTGGGAAGTAATGCACAATAAAAATTTTCACATTAACCATGTGCAGTGCTGGTAGCAGACGTTATTTTTTATATTATATCGTGCTTTAACCGCAGTTGGAAAAGGGCATTCATGCAGTGTTGTGAGACCTGATTGTACCTTTTTCAGAACAGTTTCTTGCTTGACGAGTGAAATTCATATGTTCATGACACATAAGCTGATGTCTCATACTGGTATTATCATATCACCCAGATGGACTCCACATGTAATAGTTGCATTATTTGACACGTATTATCAGTCAAGCCATATAATTTATTCCCAGTACAATGAACTTTATTATTCCGCCCTGCATCAGTATTTTTACTATTCCTCAACCTTTACATGCAATCACGTAACTAAAATCCCTTTATTAGTGACATATACCCGAATACCTCTGTCGTATATGTTGCAAACTTTTCTTTACTCTTTAAGAATACAACGACTTTGAATTGAACTGAATTGGAGTTAATGGTCATTGATACGAAAGGACAATTGCTTCATGATTGGAACACTACTGGCTTGGTATTGAAACTCAAAAGCGATAATGATTATAATTTATGTAATTTACTTTTCCATCACTCTCAAATTACTTGCGCCGTTCTTTTGTGCTCCCATGTGTGATGTTTAACTGAACGTTACTGTTGATCCTTCAGCTAAGTTTTATTTGATACAAAAATATATATAAAGGTGATAAATTTGTAGTGTGATTGCTCATGTGCTAAATTATATAACTGGACTTGCACAATTCGTTTATTTGGCTAGAGTATTTACTTATGGTGCAACATATATATTTATATATATACATATATATATAATATAATATATATATATAATATATGTAATATATATATAAATATAAAATATATATATAATTATATATGTATACACATATACATATATACATGAGGTTAGCATGTAAATTTTCAACCAGTAAACAAATAATAAAAAGTAAAGCAATTACAGTACTCCCAGTATGCAAATGTGCGTACATTGTTATACTTGCATTTTTCAGGTCTAAAAATTCTCTCTCTCTTTTGTATGTCTTTAGTTATAAAATTCATTTGCGCTTCCTGATAAATCAGTTGATACACTGTAGATCAGTCTACTGTACAGTAAGGTGCCATTTCAAAAGATCTCAGTTCTGGAAATCATGTATATTTTCTTTTGCTATATCGTAACATTTATAGAGAAAAACACGAAACTTGGAACTTCAGTACAGTAAGATTATTTTGTTTGTGTAGATCAAAAATTTTAAATGTTCAAGAATTTTATTTATCAGATAGAAAGTGTTACCTAACTTTATAATGACCTTTTATATGGCGAATAATTTTTTATATTTGAATTCTTTTGAATCTGATGAAGCATTTTACAAATACTGCGTCTTCAAATTTGCGAGCATAAAGAGGACATTGAAACTCACATAAAGTAAAATTAGCAATTCTTCTTTATTGTTTCGTTACAGAACTTCAACAATATCTAAAAATAAAGGGGGATCGAAAAATTCATGTAAATCATTTCCACAAAACATAATAATGTTCTTTTTTGTTGACTTTTATTATTTTTTTTTACATTTGTTCCTTAGCAGTGAGTACAGAAATACTTGATAAATATGTCAGTAATTGGTGTGCGCGTACAAGCAAGGGTCCAGAGAAGCGAGATTTGGCCATAAGTCGTTATTATAATATTATGAACACAGACACCGCTAAGAACACATAATTATTCGCCCAGAGTATTAGTTACAGAGCGCTAGCAGAATATATCCCGTTACGTCGATCACCATTATAATTTCAAACTCGAACTTATTATATCTCCCGTTATAACAATCATTGATAGACTTCGTGGACGCAAAGGGGATATATCCCGTTATATATTTTAGACCCGAACGTTATATATATAATATATATATCCCACTGTGGAGAGTACTTTACATCCAGACTAGGACTCACGGTATAACTTTCATTGCCTCCTTGCTTTAATCGATGTTTATAAAATAGGCTCATCTGAAATACGATTTTAAAAAAATGTATATAAGTTTTTTTGTCATATTCAGTATTATAACGGAAATTATTACTGTATTCTTGTCACTAAAGATTACCATGTAATAAGGCTTTTATTGTGGGAATACCAGTTTGAAGAAAATAAATATTCATTTCATCATGTAGGATAAGTTTATATATATATATATATATATATATATATATATATATATATATATATATATATATATATATATATATATATATATATTTATATATCCATTTATATATAATGTGTGTATATATATTATATATATATATATATTATATATATATATATATATCCATATATATATAATGTATATATATATACAGTATATATATATATATATATATATATATATATATATATATATATATATATATATATATATATATATATATATATATATATATATATATATAATACACACACACACCACAAATATGTATGAATGTCTGCGTATTTCTGTGTTTCATTTAACGGGACAGCACTGTGTATTCGCCTAAACAAGAACTTAGACTACTGTTTTAGGATAATTGCTTCCAAACCATAGACCTATCAGACCAGTGCTTCACTCTCGAAACTTGAAACTTTGAATTCTCAAGTGCTTCCGTCTCATAAAACTAGGATGAATCACAAAGTGCTTCATTTTCGCAACTGGAAAGATGAATCTCCGGCGAATCTGCCCGTGGAGTATGATTCACCTAATGACGATCTTAGGGAAATAAACGAAATACAAAATATACGGATTCAGAACCGTAGTCCCCCAGTGTATATACGTGTATATACTTTTCCTGTGCATAACTAACGTATTCCCAGTACCAGCGATAAGAATATTGTATTTTGGTGAGGGCCAGCGGTGGACAGGTGGGGTAGTTTATAACTAATGCAGGTGAACAGACAGAGAATATGCATTTGTTTATCACACAGTACAACTGAGAAAAAAAAGTATTAAGTATTACAATAATAATGGTGTTCCTTTTTTTTTTAGCATATAAACAGTATATCTGTGTTTATATTCGGTTCTAGAGAGTGATAGTTCTATATTATAGGCGGTGAAATCTTAAGTTATCTGGTGTAACAAAACAAGAATCAGAAGCAAAGAAGAATAAAGGAAAATTTACCATTAGGAACCCGAAGTGGTATCACGTAAAGTGTAGCATTTTACTTTATGATTTAGATTTGGTCTTCTAAATTTTGTTTGCTGTATTTTCATCAAGACTCAAATGTTTCTGTGGCTTCTGTTATGGCAGATTTTCGCGAATTACATTTGGTTCCTTTGTAACCTTAGGTAAACATTTAAATTCTCTCTGGTCTCGACACAGGAACGCTTATTTATTTGCATTTGTAAAGAGCCGACAGAGATGCATTAGGTTAACTCGTTATGTTAGCGTCTATAGAAATGTATGGTTCACAGTATTCATTCTCCTTTTTTGTCTGAAAGTTTACCCATGAAAGTCATATAATTTTAAGCATTTGGAAATATTCTTGGATGAATTTTCGACGGTAAATTATTTCCGTTTTGCCAGTGATTTAAAGTAAGTAAACTAAGTAGAAATCACTGTACCTATCATGCAAAAGAAGGCAGGAAGATATATCTCAAAGAATGTGTAGCCGTGGTCTGGGACCGTTGATGATTTCCGTGACCAAACAGCTGGACATTACTGTCACTTCCTTACTTGAACGTGTTAGTTATCGTGTTAATGCAGATACGCTGTTTTGATAAACACTCGACAGAGGTTTTCAGCAAATGATACCCCATGATTATTTAAGGCCAAGATCGGTCAGATGTGGTTTCCTTGAGTCGAAAATAGCTAAACAGATGATTCGTTTTATTCTTTAAATATCTTACGTTGAGAAACGACATCCACATCTTCGCTTCTTTAATTTGGTGTCTTCAAACATATTTTGAAATATATCCCAGGCACAGTAAACAGAGGAAGTAGATAAGTTACCAAAAATCTAAATGTGCACCACCGTTTGTGAACCAGGCAAGTAGTTAGCAACCCTTGTGATAGAGTAACGAAAAGTTTTAGTTTATATTGTGATACTGATCTAATATCCTTCAGCCTAAGTCACGAAACATGATATACTCATACCAACAGTCAGTTCGCCTTCCATATTAGAAATGATCGTAACGGTTATTATTTTTCTCAAGTAAAAAGATAAAAAACTTCTGTAGGCCCCTTACTTTCGATATATATATATATATATATATATATATATATATATATATATATATATATATATATATATATATATATATATATAATATATATACAGTATATATATATATATATATATATATATATATATATATATATATATATATATATATATATATGCTTTAGAAATTATTCTTTTGCTTGACAGACTATTTCCTTATATACCTTGCCATAACACTCGGTTATGGAAATGACAAAATATGCACTCCGTCTTAAATCAAGGTTGTCATTTATTGGGGACATACCTATGTAGAAATAAAAAAAAAACCATTTGATAAAATGAAATAAGTTTCAACTGCATTAATCAAAATAATTCTACAGCAGCCCTTCCATCCTTGCTCAGGCACATCATCCGCAAAAGACATATACATTTTCATATTAAGCTCGTTGCTCTTATCCATACGGGGGGAAGGGGGGGAGGGGGGAGTATCAGCGAACGATTATCATTAGAGGAATGCGAGTATTTACATTAAGATGGATTTCCCTCTTTTCGGCCGGGGGTCTTCATAGGATCCCGTCATTCATGAGATCCGCCAGGAGGTTCAGGACGCGCTCTTCTCTGCCGGCCGACCCTAAGGCAATGTCCACGCTTCCTACGACCACCAAGGCCGACATAGCCAAGGCAGCTTTGTAGTCCTCGTCTAGATCCTCCTTAGTGTATTTAACAGCGTCCTTCTCGACGCCGAACTGACCTAATCTGGCCATGAAGGCGTCCCAGTAGTCGGAGATGAGCGCGGGCGCGTGCTTGCGTCTCTCCGCCGGCTCGAGGGACGTGCTGATGAGCATGGCCACGTCGATGGCCGGGCGCCCGTACATGACCATCTGCCAGTCGATGATGCAGCATCTGGGCGTGTCGTCCTCCTGCTTGAAGAGGAGGTTGTTGCACCAGAAGTCGCAGTGCACGAGGGTGTTTAGCTTATCGGAGGGCGCCAAGACGCTTCGGAGGATCTCCGTCGAATCCTTCCCTGAGTATTTTTGAAGGCCCTCTCGCACAGCAGCGCGGTCCTTACGGGATTCTAGGAACTTCAGGAGTAATGGAAGGCCTCGGTCAATCAGGCAGTTGAAGGATTCGACTGCTTGGTCCGTCGACAGAAGGTAGGGGTATTTCTGTGGGAGTGGTTCTTTCTCCTTGATCTGCAAGGTGAGGGCAGCGGCGTGGACGTTCGCAATAGCCACGAGAGCTGCCTTCGCCTGGGACACAGTCAGTCCCTGCGTGAGGTCCTGGACTTTGTATCCCCTTTGGCACATGTCAGCCAGCACCAGTATGGACTCTGCTTCTTCCTTGTGCTTTGCGTAGTAGAGGTCTGGTGCCCAGGATGGTTCTATTAAGTCTTCCGTTAGGTATTGTCGTTCGACGCCCTCAAGGGCGGGCTTTATCTGCAATGAAAAGATTTTCATTAGAATCCTAAAACTAGATACTCAAGGGGGAAGCAGTATTAGTTAACCTTATCTTACTTATTATAAGAGATGCACTTGTAAAGTGTTTGCTCTGAAAGATGCACTTGTAAATTGTTTGCTTTTAAAGGTACACTTATAAAATGTTTGCTTTAAAAGATATGCCTGTAAAGTGTTTGGTTTGAAAGATGCATTTGTAAAGTGTTTGTTTATAAAGGTACACTTGTAAAGTGTTTGCTTTAGAGGATGCACTTGTAAAGTTTTTGCTGTAAAAGATGTAAATTGTAAAGTGTTTGCTGTAAAAGATGCACTCGTTAAGTATTTGCTGTAATAGATGCACTTATAAAGTGTTTACTTTGAAAGATGCACTTGTAAAGTGTTTGCTTTGAAAAGATGCACTTGTAAAGTGTTTTCTGTAACAAATGCACTTGTAAAGTGTTTGCTGTAAAAGATTCACTTGTCAGGTGTTTGCTTTAAAAGATTTACTTGTAAAGTGTTTGCTTTAAAAGGTGCAATTGTGAAGTGTTTGCTGTAAAGATGCACTTGTAAAGTGTTTTCAGTAAAAGATGCACCTGTAAAGTTTTTGTGGTAAGTAATTGATTTCATAATAAGACGACATGCTAACAGTGAATACATTACAATGACCTTTAACTTCTTGACCTCATCATACCATTTTAGTTGAACGCTTATCAATACAAACCTTGAACCCAGTTGAAGAACCTTCGAATCACCCTTGGAGGGGGGCGTGGCCCCATTTGAACATACTTGAATCACTTCTACCCATGGTCGCTTTATGCACTGTTTTGTTGAAATAGAACACCTGTGATTCTTCTAGAGTATTCTAAAATGTGAAAAGGTTATGTTATGCACACACTTATACATTTAGGAGACATTCAAACGGCGGGCAAACTTCGAGTAGAAGTGCTAAATTTTCTTACATTTTTTCTATTTATTTACTGTTAATTAATTTTTTTTTTTGATAGGTGGTCTCTTCTTTCTGTTTCCATTACCTTCTCTTACTTCTTTCTAATGAACACAATATTCTTTGGAAGGATTGAATTTCAAGTTAATGTCAATGGCCCCATATGAATAGGGTTCATCTTCTGAATAATAATAATAAATAACAAACAACAACAATAATAATAATAATAATAATAATAATAATAATAATAATAATAATTGTATTTATGGTTCATATTGCGATGGGATATTAAGAAACATGTGTTCATTCAATTTTTGTGAACGCTTTCTCTACACGAGAGTGCAACTGTTACTTGTTTCAAAATGGAAGGAAAGGGTATATTTGAGGATAAACGATCGTAGAGTGAAAGTTTATGGAACGATCCATATTCCGCCATCCTTCTACTGAAGGCATTACCTGACATTCAGAAAAGGAAGAAACCTCCTCCGAATTATAGATGCAGGTTCCAAGGGAAATGTCATAAGCGCTGAATTCTGGCTGAACGGAATTATTTATTGGGTTAAAGTTAACGGTTCCTTATCTTTGGACATCCTGAGCCTCTCTCTCTCTCTCTCTCTCTCTCTCTCTCTCTCTCTCTCTCTCTCTCTCTCTCTCTCTCTCTCAAATCCTCACTCTAAGGTGATTGGAGGTCACTCTCTATCTATAAGTTTCTCATTGTCAGGTCATTAGTGTTTTATTACATCCCTCTAAGGTCATTGTAAACACGTTGTCCCTAAGTTTTACAAGGTCAAGGTTATGCTCACCATAAGTTAATGCCGTGTTTAACTGGAATAAAAACAGCACAAGGTAAGCATACACAAATATATGTATTTATTTATTTATTTATATATATTTGCATAATTTCGGCTTGGGTCAACCGATGAGATGGCCTTCAACATAACCCATGCAAATGCCTTCAGCCTCGTGCGGGAATCGAACCTAGCTAATCAGTGGACGATGGCGTATATACATATAAATACTGTATATATATATATATATATATATATATATATATATATATATATATATATATATATATATATATATATATATGGTGTGAATGTGGCTGTGATTATTGTTTTGTTTCTTCATTTCATCCATCTGTTGTTAGTGGATATATATATATATATATATATATATATATATATATATATATATATATATATATATGTGTATGACTATAAATATTTTCTGTTAAAAAGAAATATAATAATAGGAGCTCATAAAAAAGCCAAAAGGTATATATATATATAGAGATAAACTATACTGGTAAGTATATACTTGCATATATTTGGTCTCTGAAATATATATTTTCTACTTTTGGCGTTTTATATAGTGCCCTATTATTAGATATATATATATATATATATATATATATATATATATATATATATATATATATATATATATATATATATATATATCTTTTCTTTTCTTTAACGTGACTTTTTTATTCCCATTTTTGTGTTAAAAAAGAAATGCCTATTTTGAAGGACTAATTGATTTGGCTTTGGGGTAAACCTGTGGTCTCGATCGGCTGCCCTGCCTGACATCGTTAGACCCCGGTTATGTTTCATGTATCATACCAGACCCAACGCCCTTTCTCCCCAGCAGCGAGAAGTTACATATGGCGAGAGTTCGAGACGTGTGAGATGTTTGTTATGTTTTTAGAAGGTGTTGTAGTGGCTTTGTTTTGTGTGTGTATTTAGTCTGTAACATCCATTTGCTTTTTAAGCAAACCTATCCGTTGATTACATATATAATCCCGGGATGTCTACACGGATAGCAAAGTGTCTGCCTCTAGATCAGCCGGCTTTATTGAACCCGCGATAGACCTCTACGAAGTCCATAAGCTGCTGCTGTAACCGACTGATATCGAGGCTCTATATATATATATATATATATATATATATATATATATATATATATATATATATATATATTTATAAGTATATATGTGTTTGTATTGAAATTTTGAATACTTTAAGGCTGCATATATTGCATCTTAAAGTTAATTTTTCACAGAAATGATTAATTTAATAATTAATTAAAATTCGATATTGTCACGAGAAAAAAATGCGTTGGCTTCTTGACATCTAAAATGCATCAGTAACACAGTTATTTGTGATTCTCTCTCTCTCTCTCTCTCTCTCTCTCTCTCTCTCTCTCTCTCTCTCTCTCTCTCTCTCTGACAGCCAAAGGCATCTGTAACTGACACTGAGCTGGAACAACTTTTGGTTTGCCCTGTTACTGACGGACCGATTCCAAGTTTAATTGCATCAACTGGTATTATCCAGACATTCCAGCCTTTTCTGGCACCTGTCTGCCTGTCTGTCTGTCTGTCTGTCTGTCTCTCCTGTCTGTCTGTGTGTCTGTCCGACTATCTGCTATTAATTTTATACTGAGGAAAACTGCAACACCGTAGAAAAGTGTTCATCCCAGGTTGATAAATGTAATCCAGTTTCGACCTTTTTGTTAACTGAAACAATGGCATAGATTAAATATAAAAGAATTTATTCTGGTGACCTTAATATTTCCTTCAGTTGAAAAATCTTCGGCTTTTTGTTCGTTTTCAGTGAGTTGCCTTAATACATACCAGTTATTTAACTTACTTTTTTTTTTTAAGTTTTAAAATTGACAGTTATTTCGATGCATCGTCTGTCAAGTGCATTGTTAACATCATACACTGAGAGAGTTCAGAATTAAAAATCATAGGTGTCATATTTCCATTATCGATGTAGAAAAATGAAACCTTAATTTTTTTTTTTTTTTTACAAATTTCTCACGTTTGTCCCTCCATAACAGATCACCTAATTCCGTTGTACGCAATCTTTGTTCTCACATGTGGTTCCCATTAGCGAATGCTCATCTGTGACGTATTTAAGAATATATATTCTTTTTGTTTACAGTAAAGGACTGTAATCATGTGACATCTGTCATCTTTTGTCGTCTGTCGTCTGAGATTCATGAAAAGGTTCCTGCTTGTGTTCATTTGTTAGTTTCTTTATTTTTTTCGTATTGGGGCATTCTACTTTGAGGAAGCTTTCTTGACGAGTCAGTGACCTTTTAGATTTGTTCCATGGTAATATTTTTGCATTTTGATTATAATAATAATAATAATAATAATAATAATAATAATAATAATAATAATAATAATAATAATAATACAGTGTAACTATATTTATCAAGGATAAACATCTGCAGCTTAACAAGAATAGGCTTACCTCTGTTCCTCATTGAAGAGGCACCCACCTCTTTCTCCCTGTGTAATTAACTAAGAAAATTATCTCCTTTGTGGTCCTTTAACATAATACCTACCTGTACAGTTCAGCAGCATTTATATACTACACCTATGAAGCTCATTAACGAATCAGTTGTATTTACATCATTGAGAGGTACCAAGAGGTGTAGATTCGTAGTAAAAGACCTACCATTATCTCATAAACTGAATACCTGCTTATTAAGGTGGAGGACACAGCTTCACCTCAGTATCATGTTACGTACCTTTGCAGTCTAAGAATCACATTAACTCATCTTACACCTTTCGGACTCATTAACAAGGTAACAAACGTCTACTACAATTAGAAATCACCTACGCCTGTGTCTCATTAACAAAACACATACATTTGTCTATTTACAAAGCATATACATTTGTTAGTTTTCAAAGCATATACATTTATCTATATTTCACAAAGTACCTACCTGCCTCATACAGCATCCAAATCTATCTCATTAGTAACGCATTTACCTACATCTCATTAACAAAGCAAATGCGCCTCTCTGTGTATTAGCAAAGCACCTGCATCTGTGTCATTAACAAAGCAACTACCTGGTGGTAATTAACAAAGCGTTTATCTCTCTCACTCATTAAGGAAACACTTACTTCTGTGTAAAACTTGATTTCCCTCAAGTCAAAGAGCGTCTCTATGACAAAGGCTCTGTTGAAAGGGTCTTGTGGGAGGAGCTTAGCCAGGAGATGCACGTGATGCTCCGCCCCCGCGGCACTGTAGGACACGCCCACCGCTAGTTGTTCCGAAAGAAATCCCTCTCTCTCGTCGGTTGCTGGCTTAATACTCCACTCTTGAAGCTGTTGAGAGACGAGAGGTCAGACTTTCCCCGCTCTTATGTATTTAAATTATGTTCAAAATAAACTGGAAACTAATAATTTGCGAGATTATTACGCTTGGTAGCTCATTAGAATACTGGAACCCCTTTTAGAGAAAACAGGGTATTCAGAAGACGAAAAGTTAGACTTTCCCCACTCTTATACATTTAGATTATGTTCAAAATAAACTGGAAACTAAAATAATTTGCGAGATTATTACGCTTTCTAGCTCATTAGCCCACTGGATCCCATATTAGAGAAAACAGGCTATTCGTAAAATCATGCTCAGAAGTGCGAAGAACTGGTGCCCTTGAAAATTCAGTTTTTGTAAAGAAGGTCAAAAAGTATTGATCCTGTCGAATTTATCTGCCTCTGCACATTGATTGCATCTGGCGTCGCCTCTGAAGTCCCATACCTTCATCCTTCCCGTCATTCGTTCTTTGTGGGGCTCCACTCTTGACCCCTTCTACAAATTTCTATGGGACTTGAAACACTCGCCCTTTTGCGGTAGAACTTAAATGTAAGGGAATATAAATATGCATGTTATTATATTTTTCTCTAAACATGCAACACTAATAGATTAAGTAGGCACCTACATATGTGTTTATATGGCTGCAGTTGTTATCGTATGTATACATACCGTTACTAAATTTAAGCGCCTTATATATGTCGTGTTTATATGCCTGAATACATAATCATATATTCGCATGTATGCATACATACATATATATGCTTTTGCACATGACATACGCTTGATTAAATTATTAAATTAATATATGTTGGTAACAAAGACAAGCACAGTATTCAGACATACATCTATCAAGTTGACAGTGTTGCCTACAAATTCTGACAGACCGAATCTCATCCCCCACCTCTTCTCTCTCTCTCTCTCTCTCTCTCTCTCTCTCTCTCTCTGTGGTTACACCCACACAAGGCTCACGCCCACGCAGGCACACGAGAGACGCCCACACATCTGCTCTCTTCGCATTGCTTGGGACCCATCCTCTACATTATAGCCGCACGTTCGATATTTGCCGTTCACGTCCTCCCAAAAGTAAACATAAGATTTTTGTGTTACTTTTTTTTTTTTTTTTTTTTACCGGTGCTTCGAATTCAGTTCGCGTTTCGTTTCATGGGTTGCCTTCTGGAATGCCGTAGGAAGAAGCCACTGGGAAAAATTCTCTCTCTCTCTCTCTCTCTCTCTCTCTCTCTCTCTCTCTCTCTCTCTATATATATATATATATATATATATATATATATATATATATATATATATATATATATATATATATATATATATATATATATATATATATATATATATATATATATATATATATATATATATATATATATATATATATATATATATATATATATATATATAATATTTAATATATATATGTGTGTATTTATGTGTATACACACATATTTATACACAGTATGTATATCTGTGTGTCTGTATTTTGTTTGTATATGTTACAGGCAGATAGCGAAACCAGGCATTTCACAAACTGCCTGAAATTTCAGGCAGACGGCGAAATGCACTTGCGGACATTTCATCCCCCAGGGGCTAGTACTAAACACGGCAAAATACATTTGAACCCCCAGGGGCTAGTACTAAACACGGCGAAACAGTGTAGGTGAATCACTTTCGCCGTGTTTAGTACTAGCCCCTGTGGGGATCAAACTTTCCTAAGTGCATTTTGCTGTCTGCCTGAAATTTCAGGCAGTTTGCGAAATGCCTGGTTTCGCTATCTGCCTCTAACATATATATGTGGTAACCAGTGACATTTCTACAGAGTTCAACTTTTAGCACTTTATTTCACCTCTTCTCTCACCTTTTGAGTAAGTAACCACTTTGCCATTTTTAAGTCTTCTCAACATATTTTCGTTTAGTTTATCATTTATGGAACTAATTTTCTTAAAGTTTTTCCATTAATGATTTTGTGGGTACAACCTTTAAGATGTGGTTTTTATCAGCCGCTTGAAATCCTTTTTTGACCGTAATTATTGTAAAAGAGTAATCTTTGAATTAACATTTCACCTTAATTTTAATTTACCAAATCACAGATAGTGAAGAGAAAATTCTTATAATTCTTCAGAATATTTCACATGAACTTGAAATTAAGCATTCCACGTCTGGACACTTCTCGAAGAAAATAGTGGGGTGCATTTGCAAGAATTGTGTATATTGCAATTTCCTTGAAAAGTATCGCAGTTGATATTTGGGAGTGGATGGCAAAAATCCCACTTTTTTCATCCACCGATTCCCAAAATTGTTGGTCCAGTCTTGAGCCAATATTTCAACTTTTAATCCTTTATATTTCATATCGACTGAGGAAATGTTTTTCTCGAAATGTTATATGTATACATATACATCACACACACACACATAACATATATGTATGTATGTATGTATGTATGTATGTATGTGTGTATAAGATATACATAAATATTTATTTATAATGTAAGTATATATATTTATACAAATATATATATATATATATATATATATATATATATATATATATATATATATATATATATATATATATATATATATATATATATATATATATACATACATACATACACACACATATAAAACACTGATAGTGAAGAGTGACTTACCTGTACACCAGGCTCCTTATCAGGCGCTAGGGATCGGTGATAGCTCTCCAGGATATTTTCCAGCCATTCCTTGGTCGCTTCGTGGTCGTCTCTCGGGGAGGTTGGCGTCGAAGGTTCCGATGCCATGTTCCCTGGCAACACCTGTAATTAAGGAGACCGTTTACCTGGATTGCCCTGAAAATGATGTACAAGACTTTATCTTATCAGTTGATTGGTTCTGTTTGTGTCGTTCCATCACGACTAACACTATCAGATTTAGGACTTATGATGAACCTTTGTTTGAAGATTCTTGTTCATGTATATACCAATATAAACAGACCAAGTTGAACAAAGTACAGTATAAATACTCCTAGTTTATCTAACTCAGCCACTTCCATAGGAATATTATCAAAATTAGGACTTACGATGAACCTTAGTTTGATAATTCGTGTATATACCAATGGAGACAGACCAAGTTTAACACAGTTCATTAAAAATAATCCTTGTTTAACCACAGAAAGTTTTGATGACATTTTGTTTTTCTGAAGCAAATAAAGGTTGTAGATTTGCATAGTTTGATGACTCTTGCAGATACCAATATAAACAGACCAAGTTTAAAACAGTTCAGTATGATAAATCCTAGTTTAACTAGGTTGTAGATTTGCATAGTTTGATGACTCTTGCAGGTACCAATATAAACAGACCAAATTTAAAACAGTTCACCATAATAAAAACTAGTTTAACTAACTTAGCTAGTTCCATAGTTAGGAATATTATCAAAATTAGGATTTGTGATGAACCTTAGTTTGATAATTCGTGCATATACCAGCATAGACAGACCAAGTTTAACACAGTACATTATAATTAATCCCAGTTTAACTGCAGAAACTTTTGATGACATTTTTTGTGAAGCAGATACAGTCTGCAGATTTACAGTTAGAGAGATGTTATATGCCATTTCACTACAGTTACAAGAAGTCAGCTTTTAACCTTGATGAACCTAGTTGAAATTTTTCATTTCCAGGACCAGTGCATGTGATATTAATTCCTTATTAGGGAGTGATGGGAGAACATTAACTATCTTAATTTGTTTATGATTAATTTGTAAACCGATTGAGTTATAATCATTTATGCGTTCCCCTTTTCAAGGCATTTTATTTCGCTTCGCTTACGAATTTACTTAGATTATCTGCAGTAGTCATGATAACGCGGATGCCGAGAATTATTCAGTATTTTCAAGCAAGAGTCTCATAAATATGCATCGAAATATTTTTACCATTTTAAATTACCGACATTATTTTTATCACTTGGAAATAACTTATTCCTAAGAATTAATTTAAACTTTACTTTAAATTTTGCCGTCAAATTATCGTTTTTTAACATAAATTATTTCATCCAAGGGATTTTAATCTAGCTATTGACTTTTCTATCAATACAGATTATTCATAGAAGTAATTTGGACTATTCGCTCAATTATATAACAATTTACCATCTGCTAAGTCTTCCAAATTGCTTAATTCACTTTTAAAATGATTCACGTGATATTTTTCGGTTGAACATAATAATTTAAACTGATGTTTCACATGCGAAAAGTATTCATGATTTTTAGCATTTTTAATTTGATTTATTTCATTTTTCACCCTGTGACTTTTCACTTCGAAAGATTTCCAAATTATTTTCCCACCATAACAAAAATTATTGTTCCAGTTTACCGTGAATTTTAAGTTAAATTACGCAATCAAAATATTTCAAGTGCATGTTTTATCATTCTTCCAAGTGACTCGTCACTTCAAAAGGACTCATCGAAAATATTTTCCACAAACAAACAAAAAAAAAAAAAAACAATTGTTCCAGATATTTTCGTACCCTTTAACGTGAATTATCCACCAAAATGGTTTTTTCACTTTTAACATTTACACTGTCAATAGAGAGAGCTTTGTCCAACGGCCAACGTTAGCCCTGGAAAAACACTGGGAAAACTGTCATCATAATGGCTGGGCGCTTATAATCGCGGCATTAATGAATCAGAGTCATTTGGACTACCAAAAGCCATCGCGGGAAAAACGGGAAAAGTTTTATTTTGATGTTGGCCGGGGTACAGCGTGATGTCATATGTTTGCTCACAGATTGGTTTGTTTATGAGGCGTGTGCCTCTCTCTCTCTCTCTCTCTCTCTCTCTCTCTCTCTCTCTCTCTCTCTCTCTCTATATATATATATATATATATATATATATATATAAATATATATATATACATATCTATATATATATATATATATATATATATATATATATATATATATATATATATATATATATATATAATATATCTATCTATCTATCTATCTATATGTATGTATATATATATATATATGTGTCTGTGTGCATATATTTATATAAAATAGTTATTTGTTATTATCATTACATTAGTACACTCCTCATGTTTCAAGAGCAAGAATAACAGAATACCATTTCCCCCTGAAAACAAAATATCTCCCATATTTAGCAGGATACTTACACGTTCGTGATCGCTTCAGCACTTGTAAAAGAGAGAAGCGGCGAGACATTAGTCGTGTTACATGATAATGAACATAGACATCTCCAGCCACTCAGCATAGGTATACCCAGGACCGTGGCTCATGTCATTGAAAGTTGCCCAGTTTCGTTAGAAATAAGACAGAGGTATAATGTCACCACTGTATATAGCCTTATGTTGGGCAGAAGTGATTATGGCATGGTATGTACTATTATACATAAATTATTGTCTCTGTACTTTCACAGGTGTTTTGTTCATGGGTGTCATGGTCAAAATATTTTCTTTCATGTTTGTGCAACTACTTGTATTGGTATTGCTAAACAGTTACACGTATTGTTGTACAGCTCTCAGGGTTTGAAGCTATTGTATTTTAGACCACATGATACTTAATGTAATTATGATTGTACTAAGATCTGTGGTCAGTAAAATTATCTATCTCTACCTATCTAGACAGGGGGTTGATTGATTGAAAGTTGTCCGACTTCAGTAGACAAGGGAGGAAAGGGAGAACAGAACAGTTATCCGACAGAGAAAGAAAGAATGAATTCAATTTCTAAAAGGTGAACGTTCATTAGAATTATGGTGAAAATTAAAATTATAACGATTTCCACATAACTATATTTTCGGTTCAAGATCGCAAGCACTGCATGTAGCCGTACAATTAAAAAAGCATGTTGTATAAATATGAATGTTATCAGTGACTGATGTATCATGAAATACATCAGAACATCAAAATATACTGATATGGAGTATAAAATTTAAGCCAAAGACAAGCGCTGGGACCTATGAGGTCATTCATCGCTGAAAATAATGTTAAAACAGTTGCTAGGAGAGGGTGGAAACTAAGATGGAAGGAAGAGAATATTAACGGAGGTAGAGTAAAAGGAATGAAAGGGGTTGCAGCTAGGTGCCTAAGGGATATTGCAAAAAACCTGAAGTAATGCCTACAGTGCACCTCGTGAGGTGCACTGACGGCACTACCACCCCAGGGCTGGTATATTGATGTGCAAATATACTGTAAGAGATATTTTCCATCGTAAGTGCCCGAAAAGCATAACTCCGTAGGGGATAGTGCTGTCAGTGCACCTCACGTGGTGCGCTGTAGGCATTACTCAAGGTTCTTTGCAGCGTCCTTTCGGCCACTAGCTGCAACCCCTTTCATTCCTTTTACTCTACCTCCGTTAATATTAGCTTTCTTTCGTCTTATTTTCCACCCTCTCCCAACAATTGTTTCATAGTGCAACTGCTTTGAGGTTTTCCTCCTGTTACACCTTTCAAACCTTTCTACTGTCAAATTTCCTTTCAGTGCTGAATGACCTCCTAGCCCGTGGCCTTTGGCGAAAATTCTATATTTCATTCCGTTCCATTCCAAAGAGCATAAAAGCCCCCTGGTTTTAATTCAGACCCTAATTCTCCATAACTTGAACTGCATTCTACCACATTCCCGTGGCTTTAATGCCTCCAGCTCCTGGTGGCTCCCAGAGAAGTGAGAGCGAAAAGCTAAAAGACAAAGTGTATCCCGCGTCCCAATATCGGGTTGCAAATTTCACAGTAATTGGAACGGAAATATTGCAAGCTCTGCCTCGGGAAAGATTTAGGGGAAAAGGAGAGGAGAGGGAAAAAAGATGAAAGTGCAAATGCTGAACTAATTATTCTCTATCTCTCTCTCTCTCTCTCTCTCTCTCTCTCTCTCTCTCTCTCTCTCTCTCTCTCTAATGTACATATGTGTAGAGGTGATCAACAAGAACACTTTTACTTTGTGTGTATGTGTATATGTATATATATATATATATATATATATATATATATATATATATATATATATATATATATATATATATATATATATATATATACATACATACATACATATACACACATATATATACACATATATTCAGCTAAGACTACAGGAAGAATATAAGAAAAAAGTATTTCTTTTATTTTTCCTGTGGTCTTAGCCGAATATATTGTCAGGCTATTAAGTGACATACAAGCATACAGTACACATACACACACACACACATATATATGTGTGTGTATATATGTGTATATATATACACATATATATTTACACACACACACACACACACACACATATATATATATATATATATATATATATATATATATATATATATATATATATATATATATATATATATATATATATATACTCGCGTGTTTGTTTAAAATGTCCTTTTATTTCTGTATCCCAAAAAAAACAAAATCAATTAACCGACGATCCGTTTGTTGAAACAAGCAATCGGCTGATAAAATGGCAATCTGTCCAATCTCTTGGGAGTTGTTGAACCGGAAGCACACTCCAGATCCCGACGAATTTTGTTTTTCTTCGCAGTCCTTCCCGAAGAATAAATTGTCTCCCAGGGCCTTCCACCATTTAACTAGCAGCGAATGCGCTGGAGTTGGAGAGGGGGGGGGGGTGATAAATCGTTCTCAGGACGCAAACACAATTGAATGTAAACAAATACACGAATATTTGCATTCTTAACATAAATACATAAATGCATTTATTTAAATGTACACTCGCTGCGCCTTTGTGTATGTGTGTGTGTTTGTGTATATATGTATGATTGTGTTTGTTTAATTTCCTGCGTATGTGTGTGTATGTATGAAAGTTTGTATTTGTTTAATTTGCTGTCTTTCATTGCGCAGATGTGCTAGCCAAGTTTTTAAATTTCACATATGCACCGGGAAGTTTCCTTAATCAAATGAGTCATTGTATTTTTCACTATGAACAGAAACTTCGTTGTTAAAGGCTTCACCAGAGGTTATGAGAGAGAGAGAGAGAGAGAGAGAGAGAGAGAGAGAGAGAGAGAGAGAGAGAGAGAGTAAAGTAATTAAATAATGTGGTTTAATTTAATGCCTGGTGAAAAATCAGTTAATTTGTATGTAAGATTATTCATGTGATGCAGTTACAAGGCAAAAGCAACACTATCACCGTGCCTTTTGAATTTGGAACGTTTAATTATCATCCTACAATGAATCAGAGAAATAATCGGTGAAGGATGGAAACAAAATCCCATAGACTCATTACAGAAGATAATACATTAGCGAAGGACAGTTTTAGGGACATCTTTAAACAAAACTTCATTCAGTTATATTATTTTCTTTCACTTATTCATTATACTTTTTGTTTTTGCTTGTCTACAAAGAAGGGAAAAATTCAGAATTAAAAATTATGTTACGATTGTCAAGCACGTAACGTTTAAAATGATAGATAACTAAGGAGAGTCTTTATCTTTCCTTTGAATATGAAGTCAATCATTTGCGTCTCAGTTGGGTCTTTCCACTCAGGAGAACTCATCTCTTAAGTCCCCGTTGGGGAGTAGTACCGTCAGTGCACCTCATGCGGTGCACTGTAGGCTTTACTTAAGGTTCTTTGAAGCGTCCCTTCGGCCCCTATCTGCAAGCCCTTTCATTCCTTTTACTCTACCTTCGTTCGTATTCTTTTCCTTCTATCTTACTTTCCACCCTCTCCTAGCAATTGATTCATAGTGCAACTGCGACGTTTTCCTCATGTTGCACCTTTCAAAACTTTTTACTATTGATTTCCTTTTCAGGACTGGATGACCTCATAGACCCCAGCGTTTGGCCTTTGACCTAAATTCTATATTCTGTATTCTATTCTTATCTGTAAAGCTCTCTTAGATTTGTGAGAAAGAAAAATGAAAAAAAGTAATTCGTTTAGCAAGACAAATGAAGGCCAATCTGAGAAAGAAGTCTTTGCCTTTTCATTAATTACTGAGAAAACGAATGTGCTTCAGGGTAGGATGAAATGTGCAGCTTATTTACGTACACATAAATTGCTTCAATTCATTATAAAAGTTACGAAGATTATGATTCTGAATACATTAATATTCAATCACGCTCTGGACTCTCATAAGTGCCGTGAATTCGCAAACAGAATAATTAGTATATTACGTTAAATTTTTCATGTACTTTGTATATTTTGTATTGTATATTAATTTTCCCTTCGGCGCCGGCCCGAAAATACTAATAATGATTGATTTATTTGGATTCACTTGTCTACTGTATTGGTTATATGATGAGTAGTTTAAAGAAATGGGATTGCATCTTATCGTTGGTTTGTTTTGAAACAAAAATAATTTAATAACTACTAATGTCATTATAACTATTACTGTAATCTTCCAAATAATACAGAGTATGTTTTTAGTTTTCTGTAAAAGAAAACTATTGTGCCGGTTTTGTCTGTCCGTCCGCACTTTTTTCTATCCGCCCTCAGATCTTAAAAACTGCTGAATCTAGAGGACTGCAAATTGGTACGTTGATCATCCATGCTCCAGTCATCAAACATACCAAATTGCAGCCCTCTAGCCTCAGTAGTTTTTATTTTTAAGCGTTAAATTTAGCCATAATTGTGCTCTTGGCAACGATATGGGATAGGCTACCACCGGGCCGTGGCTGAAAGTTTCATGGGACGCGGCTCATTCAGTATTATACCGAGACCACCGAAAGATAGATTAATTTTCGGTGGCCTTGATTATACGCTGTAGCGGCTGTACAGAAAACTGGATTGAGCCGAAGAAACTTCGGGGCATTTTTAACTTGTTTTTTATATGATAGAAACATTATGTATTCCCGTAAGTTTCCTCCTATGGACCACACGGATATTGACCACGGACCACAACCGATCAATAGCCTTCTGTTAAGTAGCCAGCCGTGAGAAAATTATGGTGCGTAATGCTTTCTGTTGGGAACCTCCTGTGTGACAAATACGACCCCTTCCCAAAGGGAAGATAATATTACCCTTGGACCAGTGGTGTCATTTAAGCCTCGTTTTCGCTATCAATTTCAGGTGTCCGCTCCGCATCGTTCTTTAAAATACAAAAACAACGTCTTCGAAGTCTTTTGATAATGCTGTAAACGTGCAATTGACGTACTGGATTTCAAATAGAATTCTCATTTTACGTAAATGCTGTCGAGTTAAATCACAAACTGCATGGTATTACATTCTGCGGTAACTATTAACTATTATGAGTTCTTATCGTATATTATGGTTACATATACAACCACACACATTTCCTGTCATAATGCAGACCCACAAATTCAAAACCAAACGTTGAGTGAGGTTCCGGAAAGAATACTTCCCTAATCCCTCTAAAAATACAAAATCTCAGAAACTACTTATCGAACTTTTGTAGGGACAACAAAGTTCTTCCCAAAGAATTCGCGACTGTTGGTAGTCAGTCACAAGATACGGTTAATAGCTGCAGATTATTAACTGATGCTAATAACGGGTGTTATACCTCAATTTCTACTTTTGTTCAGTATTTTTTTATTCCATTTCGATTTTTGCCATTTGTGTTGTGTGTTTAAATGCTGTTAAGTGACGTTGATAACTAGTGTTATACGTCAGTTAGATGATATTAACTGCTGATAACTAGTGTCATACGTCAGTTAGATGCTGTTATTAACTGACGTTGATAACTGGTGTTATACGTCACTTAAAGTTTAACTGACGTTGATGACTAGCGTTATACGTCAGTTAGATGCTGTTCCATGACGATAACTGGTGTTATACGTCAGTTAGACACTAAGATATCTTAATTTAACAGACCACTGAGCTGATTAACAGCTCTCCTAGGGCTGGCCCGAAGGATTAGATTTATTTTATCTGGCTAAGAACCAACTGGTTACCTAGCAACGGGACCTACAACTTATTGTGGAATCCGAACCACATTATGACGAGAAATGAATTTCTATCACCAGAAATAAATTCCTCTAATTCTTCATTGGCCGGTCGGAGAGTCGAACGCTGGGCCAACAGCGTGCTAGCCTGGAGCTCTACCCACCCATCCAATGAAGAACTATTAACTGACGTTGATAACTAGTGTTATACGTCAGTTAAATGCTGTTACCTGACGTTGACAACTGGTGTTATACATCCGGTTTACTTTTGTGTATCTTTTCTTCTTCTTTGATTTTTTTATACATTGTAGCGTATGTTGGAAAAGGAGGGTAATTTTTTTTATCCTATTTATAGAGCTCCTTTCGTTTTGTTATAACTGGACGAAGTTGAGTTCCACATTCCGTTCAAGTCGCGAACATTCTCCTTGAGAAATTCTATCATTGTATGGCTTCTTTCAGGCGAAATTAGATACTTCTGAGACTCTCTCTCTCTCTCTCTCTCTCTCTCTCTCTCTCTCTCTCTCACACTCTCACACACACACACACACACACGCGCCTGTTATTATTATTATTATTTATTATTATTATTATTATTATTATTATTCGGAAGACGAACTCTGTTCATATGGAACGAGCCCACAGGGACTATTGAATTGAAATTCAAGCCGTCGAAGAATATGGTGTTCAGTCGAAAGAAGCAACAGAAGGTAATGGGAAATATTGAAAGAGGAGATCGCTTATTAGAAAAACAGATAAATAAAAAATTTAAATAAAATAAAATATGTATTTATGTATATATATATTATGTATGTACAGTACGTATGTGTATATATAATATATATATGTATGTATGTGTATATATATATATATATATATATATATACATATATACACACATATATATATATATATATATATATATATATATATATATATATATATATATATATATATATATATATATATATATATATAATCTACTAAACTAGATGACTCCTGGTGCCATCCT
The DNA here is from genome assembly GCF_040412425.1 of Macrobrachium rosenbergii. Taxonomy (NCBI): domain Eukaryota; kingdom Metazoa; phylum Arthropoda; class Malacostraca; order Decapoda; family Palaemonidae; genus Macrobrachium; species Macrobrachium rosenbergii. Next base: position 45,058,800 of record NC_089753.1, on the reverse strand, counting down.
TCGGATATCAGGCATTAAGAGTTTTACAGGTAATAATGATGTTGCTATCCCGTACCCTTGACCAAGCACTTAAGAAGAGTAATCAACACCTAGGCTAACGGCATTTCATTCATATACACTGGGGCTCCGGACATTAGTACATAGTGGTAGTTCCCTTACCAGGACTGTTATTTTACTCTCTCGACCACTTAAGGATTTGTGCAGATGGCATCTGGCTTTCCACGGCCGTCACTCATTAAGTTATTAACCAGGCTCGAAGTTACATTAGCGTAGAGAGAGAGAGAGAGAGAGAGAGAGAGAGAGAGAGAGAGAGAGAGAGAGAGAGAGAGAGAGAGATGCCTTTTAGCTGGTTTGTGACGAGCATTTAAAGTTGTTAGCAGAGCGGAATTCTTCACTGTGTATCAAGGCAACTTTTTTTAGGTGAACCTTTAGAACCTATATGTTCTTTTTAATGTCCCTAGTGAGTCATTTGACCCCTTTCTCCACACTAGGGTAACTAGAGACAAAATCTTTAGACCTTGACTTAAGACTTTGCTAGTCTTCAAGAATATGACGATTCTAGCTCTGATAAGTGGGTGTCTGTTATTGTGAGATATTTTCAACCTGCCTAAATATTCTTTAATTTTTGCGTTGTGACTATTTTTTTTTGTTATCCTCGAATGGATTTTTTTTTTGCATTGGACACGTTCAGTGACGATCATTATTTACAGTTTAATGTTTTGAATCTAGTTTATCCGTCTCATGGGCTGTGACAAAATCCATTAAAAAAAATTTTTCTGTCCCCTGGGACAGAAAATATCTGACCCAGTATTTTTATTTTCTCCTTTCCTTCAGTGATGGCTACGACCCTCTCATCTCTGGCCGTTACCGACCATTAGAGAGGCCTTTTGATTGATTTATCGCCATCCTCCCCCTCCCCTTACCCCTTCTCCTCTCCCTCTCCCTCTCCCCTCCCCCATCAGAATTTAAGCTGACGAGGTCGCTTCTTAACAACTCCTCCTTTACCGAGTAATCGGGTTACGACGGAACGGAAAGTCGAAAGAAGAGTTGTTTTATTGTTGTACACTGCCGCTTCGTTTCGTATCTTAACTCTTCGACTTGCAGCCGCCTGTCTTGTCTTTTAAGAGTTTCTTTTCAAAATATTGGGCAACGACTTATTTTCATGCTAAATGTCAAAATAATGGCCAACAACTCATTTTGTTGCATAATCAAATGTAAAATCTAATTTTTTGGCCGCATTCTTGTGGATTTAATGATACATGGAAATTCTTTGATTGAAGAAGATTAGAAGTAATGTACAACTCATACCGGTTAAATCAATTGAAAATTCTCTCGCCTGTGGGTACACTCATGATATAATTTTATAAATACATTTTTAGACTAACCTTGTGGCAGAGTGAGTGACCCTTGCATCTTGGGCCCACGAGCAATAGGCGTGACGAGATTTGTTGCCAAAATTAGCTGATATAAGAAATGTCTGCAATGTATCAGACTCTTCTCTCTCTCAATATGGTCTCCCTGTCTTACCGACTGCAGCCAAATAAAACGTCTTGAGGGTGTACAAATGTAATTTCACCGAGAAAAGTATATGTTCACGTACCTTGTTAGACTGAAAGATAAAATAATTAGGACTTAAAAAATACTGTACATCAACAGAATCAACAGGAGACTGGTTCCAAATTTACCGTCTCGCGCGTCAAAACCGGAAACCTTTGCCCTTCAATGCCACCATAATCCTAGAACCGGTGTTTGATGCTGTTGACCCCCAACCTACACTACTAAACCGTAATCCGGCCGAGATTCTTCTGGCTTCGTTATTCGCACTCAAGGGTCCGAACCGTTGCTTGGCACTGTCTACCTCCTTGGATTTCTACCATCACTAATTGACCAGTTCTCTTGCTGCTGTTTGAGACCCCCGTCATTTCAACGACCTCGCACAGGGCAAGGTTCTAACTATATCTAGTTCCAAGTTCCTAAGTCAGGGCTGTCGTCATCGTTTTCAGTAATTATTACAAAAATTATTGGATCTACACAAGGAAGGCTCTCAGTGAGGTAATTCCCTATCTTCAAAGAAGAGGAACCATTTTACAACCTCTCTCTCTCTCTCTCTCTCTCTCTCTCTCTCTCTCTCTCTCTCTCTCTCTCTCTCTCTCTCTCAGGAAAGGAAAATGGTCATCCGTTCTGTATTTTTTTTTAAGAGACACGTTTGAAAAACGTATTTACTCTCAAGTACGTTGGTGTAGATACCACTGAAGAAAATGACGTTTTGTAGGAGCCACGTTTTCAAGTTATGACTTTCTTCAATTAAAGTTCACGTTCAGCTGCTCGTGAATTCAAACCACGAACTGAAAGGAAGGAAAATCGTGAGTGAAGTATAGACTCTCAGGCTGTATGTAGGCTCTTAAAACCCCGAAGTCCCTTCCCTAATCCCTCGGCACGTCCGGCTGAAACTGACAAATCGCGGGGACATTGTCAGAGGTTCGGTCTGCGTGCTATTTCGCTTTTAAGCCTCGGCATTGGATGTCGAGGTTTAATGGTAGAGTATATACACAGTATATTGAAAGCTGTAATAAGTGAGCTTGGTGTCTTGCGGTGGCGTTAGTCTCGAATCACTGTATTTATTTTACTATTTTTTTTATTCGTTTTAACTTTGAAAATGGAATATCATATTTACGAATGCTTGCTGCTTCATGTTCGTTAATTAGGTATGCTTTGTACAGGCAGGGCTTGTGGTTTTTTTTAACATACTGCATGTTCCTTGTTTATCTTTTATTGTGTTTACTATTTGGTTTTCTTAAAGTTTTCCCATGGAGTCGAGGTGAGGGTTTTTTCTTAATTTTCCCCCTTCAGCGATGGGGGGAGGGGGGAGAGGTGGTTGAGATCGCTTACAAAAAAGGGGAAACGGGGTTGCTATTCAATTTTATTTCATTATTTTTTAATCCTTCTGCCCCAGGTAGAGAACAAAAGGACTGCGCATCCCCGTGCTAGTTTTATGCGCTTATTCATTTTTTTTTTTTTTTTTTTGACGAGAGGGAATGGAATACAGTGCTTCTTTTCATATTCATAATGTATTTGCACCGAGTTTTGCATTTCAGTGTCTATTTTCAGTACCGACAATAGACCACAGAAAAAATGTAAATGAATGCATGACTTTCATGGAGAGAAGTGGTCTGCCCCTTGTTTTTACTTTCATTCATCATAACCTGTGTCTCATATGACTTTTTCAGAATTATAGACTTTCCTCACCTAAGCTCCGCTTGCTCTTACTCTGATTCGCCTCGTTGAAAGGACTACATTGTGACCCACTGCTTACTGGCAGCAGGCCCTTCCACGTCAGTCTAATCCACACTAGATGTCAGTCTAGTCATTATCTGAGCCTCAGTAACCAGCGCATGTAGACACTCCAGGGGTAGTCCTTTCATCCTTTCTTTTGGGTCTGCCCCTATAGTCTTCTTCCTCCTCCTGTTTGTGGGAATTGTCTTCCTCCTCTGTCATTTTATTAGAATTAATTATCAGTGAATGCTGTGTTGCATTTCTTAATCTTGTGACGTTTTCTGTGGTATCATCTCTCAGTGTCAAACACAGGTCGCGACTTTCTTATTTTGTGTTCTGAAATACGCTGATTTTGTTCCAGGTACTGTACTAATGAAAGTCATTGTTCCAGGGGCATTGTTAATAGAAGTCATTGTTCCAAGTGCATTACTAATAAAAGTCATTGTTCCAGGTGCATTATTAATAAAAGTTATTGTCCCAGGTGCATTACTAATAAGTCATCGTTCCAGGTGCATTATTAATAAAAGTCATTGTTCCAGGTGCATTATTAATAAAAGTCATTGTTCCAGGTGCATTATTAATAAAAGTCATTTTTCCAGCTGCATTATTAATAAGTATTTGTTCAAGGTACATTATTAATAAAAGTCATTGCCAGGTGCATTATTAATAAAAGTCATTGTGCCAGGTGCATTGTTAATAAAAGTCATTGTGCCAGGCGCATTATTAATAAAAGTCATTGTTCCAGGTCCATATTCCAAGTGCATTATTAATAAGTCATTATTCCAGGTGCATTATTAATAAAAGTCATTGTTCCAGGTGCATTATTAATAAAAATCATTGTGCCAGGTGCATTATTAATAAAAGTCATTGTGCCAGGTACATTATTAATAAAAGTCATTGTGCCAGGTACATTATTAATAAAAGTCATTGTGCCAGGTGCATTATTAATAAAAGTCATTGTTCCAGGTGCATTATTAATAAAAGCCATTGTGCCAGGTGCATTATTAATAAAAGTAAAAATCTCACACCCATACACTATTAGTCTTATAATGTACTGCAGACTCGTAGCATGGCTCCTCTTTATATTCTCATCGTTGGTTGGAAGAAAACTTTAGCAGTTCCTATCTGCAGCAGAAGTTCTAGCGTATATTTCTTTTTCCATCTCATTTTTTAAACCGTTAAATTCACTTATGTACACCATTTCTGATTTTGTATGTTTGTTTTGCTCAACTTATTTATTTTTCCTCTTCACACCTTCATTATTTCAGTTTTTCTTGGTTTATATCTACTGTCACTCCACGGTGACCAGCCTGTGAAGGGTAAAACGCACTCAGGTAAAGAGACATATTTCCTTTTACAAGAAACACTCTTTCCAAGTTCCGTAGAAGCATTCAGAAATTTTTCTCGTTACTCTCCAGACATAAACAACTTAGGGCTCTTTTCAGCTTCCCTTCGGCTTTTAGCTGCAACCCCTTTCATTCCTTTTTCTGTATCTCCGTACATATTCTTTTTTTCCCACCTTGCTTTCCACCCTCTCCTGATAATTAGTTTGTGGTGCAACTGCCAGGTTTTCCGCTTGTTACACCTTTAAAACCTTTTTACTCTCAATTTCCCTTTCAGCGCTGAAAGACCTCATAGGTCCTAGCGCTTGGCCTTTGGCCTAAATTTGATGTTCCATTTCATATATATCCTCTTATTTTATTTTTACGCAGTTGTTCAAAGAGCCTGTGTTATCTTTTCCCAGGCTAAAAAAAAAAGCCATTTATAACTTGACTGTCAGGTAGTAATTACTCCACAAACTAACGCTGTTTGTTTTGTTTGTGAGGGTTAAGTCTCTCTTTGTTTGTTAAAGCATCTGCAGAAAAGGCTTCCCATTTTGTCTAATGGGGCTGATTTATGTGAAACGGTAAACTGGGGTTACAAAGCCATTGGTGGTGTGTAAGTAATACCGAACATAGAGGAAGCGGTTTGGCGGCACACTGGTTTACTCGATGTTCGATAAATTATAATTCGGCGTGACAGAAATTTACATTGCATTAGAGATAAACCTCATTAAAAAGAATTTTGATTGAAATCGGTCTGTGCAGTGTCAAATGCATCCATCAAATTGGTAAATAATTTTACAGACGTTCACTTTATTCACCAATAAGCGATGTGATGAAAGGTTGACTTTGAAATGTGTTTATCATAGAAAAATTAGAATTTTTTCTTTTTACCAATAATTTTTAATAGTTTTTCCCGCCCCAAGTTACTTCGTTGGATTTAATGCCCGTGTAAAACCTCGTTTGAAAATAAAGGTTCTGTTACAAATACTAAAACAGAATTTTAGAAATCGCCTTTCAAAAGATTATAGAATTGCTGAACCACTTAACAACAGATTTTTTTTCCCAGTAAATGCGTTAAAGTATCGTCGAATTGGTTTGTTTATTTTAGACGAAAAGTTACAAGGCTTATTTTCATGCTCGTTCTTGAATATTGCCGTAGCCTTCTTGAGAGGACTTTAAAGTACATAGGTCCTTGGTTCTAATGGTCCTCCTATGTTGAAAAAATCTGTGGGAAGTCGCTTTCATTTACGTCTGCAGTGAGCCTTTGTTCAGATTCTACCCTGAATGCAGCGTCGGGAAGCTGAGTAATTCATTGAGCTATACGTTTAAAGCACACGATCTATATAGAGTAGTGGCGTTAGAGTAAAATGGCCTTATGCCGGAAAGCAGCAGGTTTGAGATAAAATATCGACATAACCCGACAGTTGATGATACCAGTAGAATTATAGTGGTGATGATGTTGACTGGACTGAGAAGGTTTAGAGCAGAGATGAGGATGGGTCTGGTACCAGTGGCAGTGGATCATGAAGGGCGGTTGCGATAATAATAATAATAATAATAATAATAATAATAATAATAATAATAATAATAATAATAATAATAATAGTCTTGAAATGGAGAAACAAATCCATAGTTATGTATGGGTACAAATATATTTAAAAGATTGCAAAGGGGAATCGAACAGATTCCCGAAAGCTCTCTGTATGGAATATATTTATACCCATACATAACCGCAGATTTGTTTCTCCAATAATAATAATAATAATAATAATAATAATAATAATAATAATAATAATAATATTTTTTGAAGAAGACCATCTTTGAGGCAAACTTCACCGAAAAGAATGGCACTCTCTATGCCATTGAGCTTATATTTCGCCTTCTCAGCTTGGCATATGTTTCTTCCTTTCAGCAGGTAAATTATAAGTCAGCTGTCCGAAGTTCATTTATTATTCCTGCGCTGACGCTTGCTACCATTGAAAGGAGGTGAATAGCCCCCGGGGTTACATGTAGGGAACATTTATACCCGAAAATTACATGCCAAATTGAGAAGGCGAAATATAAGCTCGCGGAATACAGTGTGCCATTCTTTTCAACGAAGTTAATAATAATAATAATAATAATAATAATAATAATAATAATAATAATAATAATAATAATAATAATATGGAAGGAGTTCCTCTTTTAGGGTAGTGTTATTCAAACCAATTGCTGTTCCAACGGCATTTAGCCAGTAGAGAGTCTTCTCTATTTACAAGATAAATGCCGTTGAAACAGCCGCAGTTTTTAATAATAATAATAATAATAATAATAATAATAATAATAATAATAATAACAGCCGTATATTTGAACGGGGAAAAATGTACGACCGTTCTGAAAAGGTCTCCGAGCTAAAAGGTGGCCCAACTTGAAAAGTGCTGAATGTATTGTTCTCGCAAATGTAAAGTGCGCCGGCTTTTACCATCTTCCTTTGAATCACTTCCAGTGTACTTAAAAGGTCTCAACTAGAGAAAGGGAGAAAAACGAAGGAAGAAAAATGCTAACGTTAATGGAGAATATGGAGCTTAGGCTTGGCCATTCATTTTTCCCTATTATGTGTTATTTTTGGGCTGCATTGTCGGTGAATGATAATTTCTCTTTATTCTTGATTTTATATTTTTATTTTATTTTATGCAGTATCATAATTGTCTTTTCTGTTGTTTTTATTTGTTGTTATCCACGATATTTAATAGCACTTTTCTTCCACATCAAAAAAATCCATTACCATCTTATATTATTATTATTATCAGA
>NC_089753.1:45041412-45043912 GCF_040412425.1 Macrobrachium rosenbergii | reverse complement strand
GGTTCATGATCTGAATAATAATAATAATAATAATAATAATAATAATATTATTAATTATTATTATTATTATTATTATTGGAAAAAATTTCATATGTATAAGTATGCATGTATATATATATATATATATATATATATATATATATATATATATATATATATATATATATATATATGTGTGTGTGTGTGTGTGTGTACACAGTATGTGTGCGCGTATGTGCCTGTGTGTATAAACACAAACGCTCTTTAAACAGTGTTGTTCAAAGAGCCTATATTCTCTTTCCCCGATGCCCGTAAAAAAAGACCCCTATAACTTGACTGTCACGTAGTAATTGCTCCACAAACTACCTCTGTTTGTTATGTTTGTCAGGGTTATGTCGCCCGTTGTTTGCGAAAACATCCCCTGAAAAGACTTCCCATTTTGTCTCAATGACTGTCGATTTACACTTAAACAAAGACAGTACCTGCAAAATGTATTTCGAATTGTTTAATATGTAAATATATTTCTGTTTCTCATAAAAATAACAATGAGGGCAGTAGTAAAAATATCAACATTAACTCTAATGGTATGCGTGAATGGATTTGACAAGGTTGTTAAAAATACCACAGATGTCATTGGAATCGGCAACAAAAAATAATGTGCTCGCCAGTGACGTCAAATGAAAACAAGTAAAAAATTGCGGCGAAGTTTCACCGGCGCAATCGAGTTTTCTGCACAGCGTATAATCAAGGCCTCAGAAAATAGATCTATCTTTTGGTGGTCTCAGTATAATGCTGTATGAGCTGCTGCCCATGAAACTTTAACCACGGCTCGGTGGTGGCCTATCCTATATCGTTGCCAGAAGCACTATTATGGCTAACTTTAACCTTAAATAAAATAAAAACTACCGAGGCTAGAGGGCTGCAATATGTTATGTTCGATGATTGGATGGTGGATGATCAAAATACCAATATGCAGCCCTCTAGCCTCGGTAGTGTTTAAGATCTGAGGGCAGACAGAAAAAGTGCGGATAGAAAAGACTGCAGACGGACAGACAAAGCTGGCACAATAGTTTTCTTTTACATAAAACTAAAAAATGCAAAAATGTAAAGATAACATTCTTAAACTTCTGTAGTTAAATGAAAATACGTACCCGTAATATGAAGAGCAATGTTTTTTTTAAGAATGTCATATGTTGATAATAATAATAATAATAATAATAATAATAATAATAATAATAATAATAATAATAATAATAGTGTTACCTGTATTATTTTAACGACTGCAAGTTCATATTGTGTTATATTCTATGGTATACGATGAAATTCCACATTATAATAATTGTGTACATGACATTTATAATTTGAAAATTTAAATGACGTTGGGGTTACGGATTTTTCATTTACTTAAAAAGTAATAAGATCCTCTTCAGAACTGGAGGCAAATAAAAGATGTTCAGTTGATGTCGATTCGTATGCAAATTAGGGTTTAGTAGTCAGGGTTATTTTGCAACGTGACTCAGAACTTGTAAGAAATTGATATAATTTTGAGAACATTAATCCGATTTTACTCCAAGTTGATTTGTGGGCTACTGCAGTAAGACAAAGCATATCGTACAGAAACAACAACTAATTTGCATATTTTAAATGGTCTGGTTACATGAACACACGCACATACGCACATATATATATATATATATATATATATATATATATATATATATATATATATATATATATATATATATATATATATAACATAGTTACGACAGCCTGAGTTTGCATTATAACTGACATCAAGTTGTCAACTTTCATTTGTCAGTATGCGGTGTGGACACAAACAAAATATAATGAATTCTCCTAGGGTATATATTAGAAACCATTGAAGGTTTTAAGTAAAATCGAATATGGACTCACTGTCACGTGATACTGAATTCATTCCTGATGCATGATATCTGATAGTTCCTCTGGCTCTCATCCTGAAAAACACCACTGGTTGTCATTAAACACACACACACACACTCATATATGTAAGTATATGTATACATATATATATATATATATATATATATATACATATATATATACATATATATATATATGTGTGTGTGTGTGTGTGTGTGTGTGTGTGTATGCGTGCGTTTAATGATAACCAGTGGTGTTTTTCAGGATGAGAGCCAGAGGAACTATCAGGTATCATGCATCAGGAATGAATTCAGTATCATGTGACAGTGAGTCCATATTCGATTTTACTTAAAACCTTAAATAATTTTTAATAAATACGCTGGGAAAATTCGTTATATTTTCCATGTGTCCACACCGCATACTGACAAATGAAAGTTGACAACTTGATGTCAGTTATAATGCAAACTCAGGCTATTGTAACTATGTTCCTTTGGTCACGACTCAAAATTCACGAAGTTTTTGTGGCCTTGAGACAATTAGTCTGATTTCATTCAATTTGGTATGCAGGCTATCGTAGCTGAGTAACTGAAAAAACGACTCATTTGTATACATCACGTGA
>NC_089753.1:45018912-45038912 GCF_040412425.1 Macrobrachium rosenbergii | reverse complement strand
TATATATATAATAACCTTTCAGGGTATGTGCGTATGAAAATTTTTCACCATGCTGGAAAACTTGTGGTATTAAATTCTAGAAATTCTAGGGACGCAAAATCGATAAGCGTTCGCAAAATTGCTATCGTAAAGAGCCTCCCGTGCCGGATGAGGCAATTGAAATTGATTGAGGGTGTACAGGATTTTGTGAGCATGTAAATGTGAGAGAGAGAGAGAGAGAGAGAGAGAGAGAGAGAGAGAGAGAGAGAGAGAGAGAGAATACCTCCAAATGAAGCTTTAGCTTCGAGATATAAAGAAAAGATAATTATTTAGTCTGTATTTTGTCATTTCCGACACTTCCGGGTCTGGCGAAAGTGATTTCGGCAGCTTATTCCCGTAGAGTAAGTCCGAGGGAGATGAGAAGATAGAAAACCGCCGTATTGTGCATTGAATAATGACGATAACCTTGCATGAGAGTGACCTTTGATCTTCAGGAGAAGCCGACGCCACTCCCATTCCCTCCTCGCCGAGAGCCTCCTCCTACTCCTCCTCCACCTCCTACTCCACCTCCTACTCCTCCTCCACCTCCTCTCTCTCTCTCTCTCTCTCTCTCTCTCTCTCTCTCTCTCTCTCTCTCTCTGCGTCTTCTTAGAATTTTGGAAATGCCTCTGTTTCTTGGTACTGGAAATGTGCTGTAGATCGTTCATCTAGGCGTGTTCGTAAGTGTATGAGCTGTAATTAAGCATTTCCTCTCTCTCTCTCTCTCTCTCTCTCTCTCTCTCTCTCTCTCTCTGTGTGTGTGTGTGCGTGTGTGTTCCCCCACCCCACCTGGGTTCTGTTTTGTGGCATGTCTTTCCTTTTGAATTTTATACATACATATATATATATATATATATATATATATATATATATATATATATATATATATATATATATGTATGTATGTGTGTATGTGTGCAGCTTGGTTTTGGAAATCTTATTAACAGGATAAACCTTTCATGACAGTAACAATTAACAGCAGTTAATCTGTTTGTCTGTCGTTCTCTCTCCATTAATAAACATCCACATGCTCTTCTGCACTAATGCGCGCGCGCGCGCACGCGCACACACACACACACACACACACACACACACACACACACACACACACACCTGTCCCTTCCCGTCCAATTGCTATCACGTCTTGCCGAGCCACAGTCCTAGACAGTTTTCATCGCAGGATTTGATTAGTTCCCTGCCCGACTTCGCTAGACGTCCAAAAGCCCCAATTGAACATTCAATCAAACCCTGAGAGCTGACAGCTGCTATGCCTCGCGTGTATGTGTGTGTGTGTGTGTTTATCTGTGTGTGTGTGTCTGTCCATCTTCGTGAAAATGCGGTCGACGCATCGTGAGTTCAGTCAGTCACTTCGTTCATCTTGTTCTGAGTTTTTTTTTTATTTTCTTATCGTTAGGAGATGTTTAGGTGCCCTTAAAAGTCTGACGTGCGTGCAAGTTGTTTACGCTCGCGCACGCGCCGCGCACATATACAGGAAAACACGTTTTATAGCCGTGAATAATCAGGTTCGATTCCCCATCGACGTTTGACGAATTATATATATAATATATATATATATATATATATATATATATATATATATATATATATATATATATATATATATATATATATATGTATGTATGTATGTATAAAATTGTTTATTTGTGTGTATGCATGTACGTAGGTATGGATGTAAGTACATGTGTCCTTTAAGCCTGTTCGCGTGTCTAGTGTTACTTTACCATTATCCTCTCATTATTCCCAACAGGTTACCACTTCCTTTCACGGCCAATGTACTTTCTTGCAGCTCCACAGCAACCCCTGAGTACAGTTAGCAGTGCACAGTACATTAATCTTTCTCTTCATTCCTCCTTCCTTACTCAGATTTGCTGACTAATGTCATCTATTCTCTTCAGGAGAGAGAGAGAGAGAGAGAGAGAGAGAGAGAGAGAGAGAGAGAGAGAGAGAGAGAGAGAGAGAGATTCAGTACTGAGTTTTGTTTGTGCATCTGGCTGGCGATAAACAACAAGCACCCAGTATTTACTTATTCCCCCTTTCTTTTTTATTTATTTATTTCGCTTATCAGAACTCATTTGTTTTCCGTTTCATTGTCTCCTTTGTTTTGATATCCCTTCGCTTTCTGTCACGTCTTTCACTTCCGTTCCCGTGTTATATGTATCATGCTGTTACAATTTCCCGCACTCTGCGCTCGTTCCGTTATATCCGTTTGCGTGATTATGAGTCTGATCAGAGCTTTCCACTTATAATAAATGTGGTTTTATATCTTTAAATGTATGATTCAATATTGTACTCAAGTGTATATAAATATATATATATATATATATATATATATATATATATATATATATATATATATATATATATATATATATATATTTATATTTGTGTGTGTATGTGTATATTACTGTCTTTTTTGACAGCACAGTTCTCTACCCTTGTTATTTTTCGTCTCATTTGTAAACACATTTTAACATTTTAGCCTTGTCCTGTTCATTATTCATGTTCCAACTGTACTTATTCATTCCGCGAACTTGATATTATAATTCCCGCTACTTGTGTTGTGTTATCAGTATCAGCGATAGACAAACATGCATTAATCTGTCGTATGCCGTGTCAGTATTGTAAATCAGTACTGTCATCATATACCAGTAGTGTTATTGTGTCTTTATGATCCTTGAACATAGCTCTGAGCTAAATAAACTTTATTATTGTTATAAGTGAAATTATCTGCAGTCAGCTTCATCAAGGTTTCGAGACTTCTTTCTGACTTTTACCTCTTTTCATCATTTTCATTTCCATCTCTTTCATTCATTTCCATCTGTCTTTGCACCCGCATTTCTTTTCGTTTCCCCCTCAGCCCCTATTCCACTTTCCTACCCTTAATCAGTTTTCCTTCTTTTATCTTCTCACAAAAGGGTCTCTGCCTTCTTCTTCTTCGTCTATACGCGAGTTTTCTTTTGCTCACTTCCGTTTCATAGTGACTTATCCTTTGTCGTCATTCTTTCACGTGTATTTGGCATTACCTTATCTCCATGATTGCAGCTTAGAGTGTTTTTGCTACATACATACATACATGTATTTACTCTCACAAATATGCAAGAATATTTTAAAACACCCGTCTGTTATAAGCGCACACATTATATATATGTAGGGAGAGGTCTCTGGTGTCATTTTTTAAAACTAGGGCATAATCAGTTATGTAATAATGGCTACATATATATATATATATATATATATATATATATATATATATATATATATATATATATATATATATATATATATACATATATATATATATATATATATATATTTATATATACTAGGGCATAATTAGTTATGTAGTAATGGCTACATATATATATATATATATATATATATATATATATATATATATATATATATATAATATATATATATATATATATATAATATATATATATATACATATATATATATATATATAATACATGTATATATACATATATTGTATATATATAATTATTTTTAGTATGATAACAATAGTTAACGGGTATTCTATTTAACGTTAAGACCAGCCGTCGTCAAGCCCCGGTTCCAGTGTTTCTCATCACTGTCACTTGCAAAACAATTCAGATCCAAGCTTCGGGACGGTACGTACTCTCCCTAGAACCAGGATTTGCTGTCTCGACCCTCTTTTACATTATCGTCATTTTGTACGGTACGGGTACACTCAAGGTCCTTTAAGTATACCCAGCGTATATTTAAAGGACCTTGGGTACACTAGTGTTAGCACTATTCTTGATGGCTGGTATCACAACATACTGTGGTTTATTATTCGTCTATATCGTCCACTCCATTGCATCTCACGCAATTATCTCACATCCGTTCTATTTCTCTTTTCCTCGTCATTTTTCCTCCAGGAGGCGTTTGACCTCTCCCCTCAGTCGCGTGACCTTTCCACCCTGGTCATCCCATGTATTTTTGATCAGTTTTAGTCATTTCTATCGCCCCCCCTCCCTCCCTCCCTCCCTCCCTCGTCTGCTGGTTCCTCCTCTCTCTTTTCGTCTGCCTGCCTTCTCTTCCTTTTGATTATTTCTTGTGGTTTATCGGTTATGTGATTATGCTTTTCGTTTTGTGTTGTAAAGTGAATTTTTTTACAGTTATAGATGCGAATGAATTCTGTTATACATATATACACATATAAATAAACTGAAGGTATGTACAGTAATTAAATGTGTGTACATTTAATATATATATATATATATATATATATATATATATATATATATATATATATATATATATATATATATATATATATAGTATACTCATTTCCAAACTCTCCCAGTTATTCAATATACGAACCAACAGACGAATTTAATGATCAGCTTAAAGTGAACATGACTCAATACTGCTGTCATTCATTTCACCGGAAATGTCATAGGCAGAGATTCCTTTTGAAGCGCTGGGATTCAGATCCCTCCAATGGAGTCTCTAGAGCAGCGTAAGGATTTTCGGATGAATGGCCTTTGTCTTTGTGGTCATATAATACTGTGGAATCGCACGTGCTTGCGCACAGCGACTAGAGTGCTTGCTTATAATCATGACTCTGTAGCATATTCTAACGCTTATCTTTGGCCAGGTTTCACTGGACGGTCTTTGTGCTCTATCATTGAGACAAGTGATATTCAGTGTACAGAGATAAAACGACTCACTGTCATCTGACTAAAACCATATTTACATTTGGCAGTTAAAAAGGGCTAAAATTTTATATCTTAAACTTTTGATGTGTATAGACTAACTGAATTTTTTGCTTGCGGTAACATCTCAGTAACGATTTGTCAAACCGCCACTCTGTGCAAATCTGCAGTACTCGTTCGAACGGGGAAAGGAAAGAATAACACGCACTTCCATTTAAATACTACCTAATAAAAATGTAGTACCCTGAAGCTTCTCCTAAATGGACTTACCGTTGAGTTCGTTCCTTTTGCGAGCAAGCAGACGGAAGCAGTCCAACGGAACTTTCCAAAGTACGAGCGATAGATCACTACCGGATTACGATTTTCCTCTGTCAAATGCAGATGTACCGCTTTCGAGCACCTGTCCACCGCGACCACTATAAACACACACTCACTCAGCTTCAGCCAACCCTGTTTTCCCTCCTCCTCTCTACCTCTTTTATCTCTCTCTCTCTCTCACTCGCTCTCTCGTGCTCTCGCTCCTAGACACACCCGCGTTCATACTATGTCCTCGCTCTTTAATATGTCAGTTTTTATACTCTCTTTTAGGAAGATAATTCCGAAAAATAATTCTATTGTTAAACATCAATCGGATCGACTTGGTGACAGTTCCGGTGTAGGAAATCAAATGAAATATATCGATATTTATCGCGAAATATCTACCTGGAACGGTTTGCAGGAATGCTCGAGAGTTATCGTACGTCTGACACGAAGCATCGTACGGCTGGCAGGGCTCTTTCCTCGAAACTGCTTCCTCGCTATATCGACAGAGCAGGCGCATTCAACCAACATCGGCAATCATCCATTTTTATGTTTTTATTTTGTTTTTTATATTTGTTGTAAATATATTTATAATATTCCTATATTTTTTAGGAGTATTCAGATTATTCGTTTCGTTTTATTGAGCCGATGAGCAGACACTGCAGAACTTCGTCACTGTCTGTCTCCATGCACTGGTGACCTTTAAAAGCATGAAAGTCTCCGCATTGTTCCTGTCGACTATTTCGAAATACGGCTCGGAATGATATCATTCGCGTTGCGTAATGTCAAAAAAAAAAAAAAAAAAAATCTAGGCCGTGTGTACAATCGACAGTGAGTCTGCAATAACGAAGTATAAAATGAAAATTCTGGAAGACAAAACAGAAGTTTTTACAATGTCGCATCCCACCTTCCTTTCTCTCTCTCTCTCTCTCTCTCTCTCTCTCTCTCTCTCTCTCTCTCTCTCTCTAAACTTCCCCTACAGTCAGGAGGAGGGGACGTGATATCCAATTTCAAAACACCCATAGATGAGCTCTAAAGCGTCCTATGGTTTTCATAACAACATAGACGGCAACAGCACACCATAAGGGAGAGGGTACTCTCTCTACATGTAATTCCCTCTCTCTTTCTCCCTCTCTCTTTCTCTCTTTCTCTCTCTCTCTCTCTCTCTCTCCCCAAGGAAAAAAGATATAGTAAAAAGAGAACAAAAACGAATAAAATATTCCAGCTCGCATTCGAATTCATCAAAAGGGGAAATGAGTGTAGGGGGTGGAATGCAGCTCTCCATCCCAACATTTAATGTTGTATTTATTTCTTTGTGGGTGGAATAAAAGTGATTTCGGTGGGGAATCCGGGATTTTGTGAAATTGGAGTATTGATAAGCGAAGTAGATTCTGATTTTATGAGCGTAATCGTTTTAGTATAGCTAACTCTGCTTTGGAATGTGTAAAATTGATGGACGCCATTCATATGTTAAGCTTTGGAATTCCCCGGATTTCCATTTGTTCCTTTGCTATGTACATTTGTGTGACGTTATATTCTCATAATATCTTTTTCTCTTAACAGCTTAAATTTTGGAATCTTGCGGCTACCCCTGTGTTCCCTGTCAATAGTATTTTGTAGAAAGCTCAAATTTGTTTTTCTCCGGAAACTATCTCTCTCTCTCTCTCTCTCTCTCTCTCTCTCTCTATGTTAAGCGGTAGAATTCTCCAGCTTCCCTGTGTTCCTTGTGTCCTTTGTTAAGGGACTGTTACTGGTTGCTCCTGACACCATTCCTTCTTTCACTTGACGCTCTGGATTACCTACGTTTTCCATATGTTCCTTTGTTCCTTTCCAGCTACCTGTGAGGACGCACGTTATATATTTTTTTCTCCCCAGAAAACGTGTCCTATATTCATATATTACATTGTTATGCAGATTCTTATGGCTATACTTTTTGTATGAATGTCCTAACATTTGTTATCTTATAATAAGTAAGTTTATTTGTTCACGCACAAACGCGCGCGCGCGCCCATAAATGTGTAGCGAAAGACAGAGAGGGGAGAGAAATAGAAATAGGTCTTTTGAAAGCCTCTTCTGAAAATTTAGAGACTTTAGTGGTAGGGTAGGGTCTGTTGTGACGGTACGAGGCAGTAATTGTGTATTTAGTATGCTATGGCTTGTATCTTGGAAATACTCAGATGTTTCCTGTGGAAGTACTCTCTCTCTCTCTCTCTCTCTCTCTCTCTCTCTCTCTCTCTCTCTCTCTCTCTCTCTCTCTCTCTTTGATGCTCTGTTTTGAATACTAAGTGAGAGCTAACCATTACAGAAATATAAATGTTTTTCTCTCTTTCTCTTAAGTGCTGTCTATTGAGGGACTTAAGTTACACATGGTTGTCGTTCAAAGGTTCATCTTAACAAATAACGACCTCTCTCTCTCTCTCTCTCTCTCTCTCTCTCTCTCTCTCTCTCTCTCTCTCTCTCTCTCTCTCTCTTGAGCAGTACTTCTGAAGGACAAATTTTTATGTTAGTTATGTTCACAAGCAATTCCATCTTCGCCAGAGATAATTTAGCAATTATCTTCCCGCCTCTCTCTCTCTCTCTCTCTCTCTCTCTCTCTCTCTCTCTCTCTCTCTCTCTCTCTTGAGTAGTACTCTTTGAGGACGAAATTTTCATGTTAATTATGTTCACAAGCAATTCCTCTTTGTTAGAAATAATTTAACAATCTCTCTCTCTCTCTCTCTCTCTCTCTCTCTCTCTCTTGAGTTGTACTTTTGGAGGACGAATTTTTGTGTTGATTATGTTTTATGTTCACAAGCCATTCCATCTTTGCTAGAAATAATTTAACAATTATCTCTCTCTCTCTCTCTCTCTCTCTCTCTCTCTCTCTCTCTCTCTCTCAAGCCGCATTTCTCGAGGACAATTCCGCCTGCCGTTGTTTACGTTCCCACGCATTCGTGTCCTCTTAGGAATCAAATAACAGTTCTTTTCCCTTCCTCCTCCTCCTCCTCCTCCTCCTCCTCCCCCCCGTCCATCCTCAGTTCTGCTCCTCCATCCGCCCCTGAAAGACTTTCCAATAAATATCTCGCGTCAACTCTTCTCCCAAATGTTTTGGTACAAATTATGCCATGTCACTAGTTTCTCTTGGCTCTTCTCCCTCCCTCCTTTTATTGGTGGTGTTCGCCCTTCCTTTTTTTATTCCTTGGCTCCTTCTCCCTCCCTCCTTTTATCGGTGGTTGTTTTTTCCATCGTTTTCATTTGGTTATTATGTAAATTCATATAAATATTGAGTTTTTTTTTTAAACCTTTCCTCCTTTCGTGTTTTTCTCAGTAAATATATCTTTCTTATAGATTTTACATTACTTTTGTAATTTATAGACATTAGTTGCCCGTGGCCTTGTTTTGGTGTAGGCTAGCAACGCTCTACTTAAATACTGAATGATTTCTCTCTCTCTCTCTCTCTCTCTCTCTCTCTCTCTCTCTCTCTCTCTCTGAGGAAAAAAGGTGTATAGTTGAAATCATAATTATGTATAGTGCGCATGCAATATAAGGTTCATGTGATCAGTGGATACACACGCACACACATGTGCGTGTGTGTGTGTGCGCGCGCGCTTTAATCGGTTGCTATCTCTGTAACCCGACTCTAAGGTAGGTGTACCGGGGGGGCATTAGCATGGGTGTTCATTGTTCAAGGAACAAGTTGTTTAGAGTAAAATAAAATAAAATCATAGGGGGTTCTTAACAGATACACTTCGTAGATTTCTTCTCTTTATTATCCCCTTTAATTATGAAAATGCTGTTCCAATTTCTTGTAGCTGCACTTGAGGAGTTATTTGCTAAGTCCAGGCCTGACACTTGTACCCAGAACTAGGTTGATTTCAAGAAAGGTATATACTCTAAGTTCATCCACCAATGCTTGGGCATGTTTCTTCACCAACACACACACACACACACACACACACACACACACACACACACACACACACACACACACACACACTCTGACCGTCCAATCTTTTTAACTCCTGCTCTTCTTCTCCTTATATATGGTTTGTCTTGGGGCGTGTTTCAAGTCTTTCATTTATCGGTTTCATTTTGATCATGAATTCCATAACTTTTCATATACTCACGGTTTCTTTATTCATCGTTCATTAGTCACACCATTAACTTTCGCCATACCTTCTGAGGGCGACATAAGGCTCCTTTCATTCCATGACCTGTTGGCCCCCGTTAATGGATACACCAGGAATGATAGCCTTTTATCTCTTGTTAATGTCTTCCTAATGACTAACAACGAAGTGAGAGCCAAAATCATGGCACAATTGTTCTCGGCCATTAGGTCTATATGAACCATCTACTGTGAATAGCTCTCTTTCTTTTAGGGTATGGATTGTCAATAACAGTTTTTTTATCTCTCTGGATCACCATCTTATGAATAAGGCTTCTGTAATCGGCAGGTCTGATGGTTTCCTTATTTCTTTATGAACATTTGTTTTCATGCGTTATTGTTATAAATAGTGTTCTGAATATAATACTTGTTATTATATATATATATATATATATATATATATATATATATATATATATATATATATATATATATATATATATATATATATATATATATATGTGTGTGTGTGTGTGTGAGAGAGAGAGAGATGTGTGCATTTATATTTATAATACATTAATGTTTCTGCAACTGCATGTGTGAGTCGATGCTAGTTTACGATTTCATATTAATTCCTCCAGTGTGTGAGCTTCAGACATAAAACTTGGGTCATAAAACATCTCGGGAATCCCTCCTTGCATTGCTAATATTGACCCTGACCTACATTCGAGTCCAGGAGCAAACTATTTCGACGGATTTTTACAGCTGTCATTAGTCGAGGAGCTACTGAGTTCGTGTTTATTGGCATTGAAATGCGATTGTATTTGACGAAGTCCAGAGAATGTTTGGTGATGGGAATTCATAGTAATTCCGTTGTTTACATTTAAGTTTTTTTTAATTTAGCTCTCACCGTCATGCTGATTTTAGTATTATTGCTCTACTAATGCTTTATGACGAGGTCCAGTTAAGGGCACATTAGGTTATGTTATAAATAATTAATAATAATTTGTATATACTGTAGTAGTAGTAGTAGTAATTATTGTTGCTGTTAGGTTTGTAGTTTAAAGAATGCAATATTAGTTCTCAACCCTCAGGTTAATAGATTATGGAGGGTGTTGAAACTCCTTCGTATAATTTGTATAGATTTATGCGATTTAGTATAGACCCACCTGAGTTTGAAAGGAAAAATTTATGCTGCTGCTATAAGGGTCCTTTTATTGTCTTAGATATTCGTTAACTGTTATGGAGCGGAGAAACTACGTAATTATTGATTTATTAAAGATGATAGTGAAGTAAAGACGGCGATGAAAGCCGTTTTTATTGTACTTTATTATTCTCGTTCCTGTTAATTCTTTTTTCATTTGGTATGACTGAAAGAATTCAGATTTTCCAACTTTTTACACTTTAAGTTCTGTCAACTTCTTGTTTGTTAAGGTGCTTCAAACTTTTTCTGGAAAGTCCACGTAGTTTAGATTGCGAAATCAACTTCTAAAAAGGTAAGCACATTATTTTTTTTATTTCATGTCGCTTCATATTTGCATTCTCTCTGACAGTCATCTTATCTCTCTCTTTTTTGATAGGTGCATCCAGCGCAGTTTCTAAAACCAGTTATATATATCTCGCGTCCCTTGTTCTCTCTTACACAGGACGCTTTCATATCTCTCATTTCTGTCGGTATTCTTTTCAGTCTCTGATTGCTTAGAAATCAAGAGTTCCCCCTTCTCCTCCCTCTCCTCCTTCTCCTTCTCCTCTCACTTGGCTGCGCAACACCCCTAAGGCCATCTACTCTCACGTTGACTGTGGAAATCAATCATCCTCAGATTACACGATTTGGTGACGTTCCTTCTTCTTACAGCCAAGCTTTGGAACTTTATTCTCAATTCCGTTTTTCTTCTGCTCTTGTAACTTCCATTCCTGTATAGGCAGACTATTATTTCCTTTCGGGGTAATAATAATAATAATGATAATAATAATAATAATAATAATAATAATAATAATAATAATAATAATAATAATAATAATATCCTTTATTGCAGCTCAGGGCCATATACATGGAATATACAAATACAATACACACAATCTAGATATGCAAGATAACATGATAATAAAAATAATAATCAGCAGTATCCACACAGTTGCTGAAGAAGTAGAAAAAATAGAATTCATAATAATGGTAATGACAGTAATTATATGGAGAATAAAAGTAAAGAAAATATTAAAAATGATAACAATTAAAAACATAAATTGCAGACGATTAATTTCCTGCTGAGGACCTTAGGTGGTTACAGAAGTCAGGTCCCAAGGCTAAATACGAAAATTGAAGAGTGCACAACTCTACAATGATATTAATCACAGTAATATTAAAAAAAAATTTTTTTTGTCCTTCAGGAGAAGAGGAACAACCAAGATTAAAAAGTGCATCAGTTTCAATTGGTGTATTTTGAATGTCAACATTAGTGTCCTTGTTTAAAGCTGAATGAAAGGTGTAGTTTTCCTATTTCATGTGACATTCCTAAAGATGAGTGAACTCATAGATAACAAAGATGGTGTAAATTCCGAAGAAAATCACTGATTGTAGAGAAGAATTTCAAAGAAATAAAGGCAATTTCTACAATTGCAGGGATTATGAAAATCTAGAAGAAATTCTACTTTTTTTTATCTCAGAAATATCATTATATGCACGGACGCTGGAAACTGGGAGCAAATTAATCTTCTTATAAATGCATGAATACTGAGAATTCATCAGATTGATGGCATTGAGTATAACAGTATGCTTAATCTGAAATAAGAGAAATACAGTATGCATTTCCTATGTAAACGAATGACTAGAATTTACAATAACACACCAACAGTTAAAAAACAGAAGGAAATAAAGAATATATCTGTTCAGGACATTCTCTCCTTTGTAATCCTAACTAATGTGATAATGCAAGTCTCTCTCTCTCTCTCTCTCTCTCTCTCTCTCTCTCTCTCTCTCTCTCTCTCTCTCTCCACTTCTGGCCTCTCTTCCCACTCTGAGGGCGTTTTCTCAGCGGCTCAGACCTTTAGTACACCCTTCAACTGTTCTTCTCCGGCGTTATGTTTCAAAGTTTCCTTCCGTCAGTAATTTCAGTTTTCATTTAGTTCGTCTCGTTTAGTGTTTTCTTGAGAACGGACGCGTTTGGTGTTCTTGAATTTTTAAGGGTTTTGTTTTTTTTTTTTTCTTAATCAGATTCTTAATGCAATAAAATCATTGCGCTGTGTTGTAAGTCAATGTGTGTGTGTATATGTATATATATATATATATATATATATATATATATATATATATATATATATATATATATATATATATATATATGTGTGTGTGTGTGTGTGTGTGTAACTCTTAGAAATGTCCGTCGTTTCCTTCGGGAGTAAAGTCCACCTTTTTTCCTCCTATTGTTTCTCTGGTTGTCGTCGAACCTGGTCTAGAAAAGGGCATGAGATTGATCGTCCTACTAACTTTGACACTTACAAGCCCAAGCTGTCTACCCTATATATCTAACTCGTGTCATTTTGAGGTAATAGCTTTGAGTTTCTTATATGTTTGCTACACTGAATGAAAATACGAAAAATAATATTTGGAATGATAAGTATCCTAAGGTATTTATATGGTTACGTGTTTGTTTAAATATCTATATTTGTTTTATTTCTTAATCTCGATTCTGTAGAAGCTTCCCCTTTGTGTAAATTTACGGCTTCATTTAGCCATGTTTTAACTTTTCCCAAATAATCTATTTTTAAATAATAAACAACAACAACAACAACAACAACAACAACAACAATAATAATAATAATAATAATAATAATAATAATAATAATGGAGGAACAAATCCACATCTATGTAGGCTAACTACAAATATATTTGAAAATAAAACTATACAGAGAGCTTTCGAGAATCCGTACGATTCCCCTTTTCAATCTATTGTATATTTGTGCAGCTGCATAGCTGTGGATTTGTTTCTCCATTTGAAACATATGCTACTGGAAGTATTTTTATAATAATAATAATAATAATAATAATAATAATAATAATAATAATAATAATAATAATAATAATGCTAGGAAATTCACACTCCGTTCATAAGAAAACTACCCTCTTGCTCTGTATTGCAACGTTAACATTGATGAGGAACACTGTTCAGTTCATAAATCTTTGCTGTTATCTTTTACACAGTAATACAATTTAATATATTGTTGATTTTTATTACACAATAATAATAATAATAATAATAATAATAATAAAGTAACCTGCGGACCAGGGATTGGGAGATATTTCCCTTGCAGATGGAAAAACTCTCACTTGGCTGCTCAGCTGTTTATTGCGTGCGTGTCTTGCTCTGATAATGCGGAGTTTGGAGGATATTTGCTCACGGTGGATTGTGGGGGAGGGGGGTTGAAGTATTGCTTTTGAATTGCCTGCATGATTTGCGTGCGTTGTGGCAACATGCTTTATTTTCACGTGTGTACATTCCCCCTGCGATCCTTTTTTTTTTTTCTTTTTCCTCGTAGGGGGGTATTGCCGTCAGTGCACCTTATGCGAAGCACTGTAGGCATTACTTAAGGTTCCTTGCAGCGTCCCTTCGGCCCCTAGCTGCAACCTCTTTCATTCCCTTTACTGTACCTCCATCCATATTCTCTTTTTTCCATCTTCTTATCCACCCTCTCCTAACTATTGTTTCATAGTGCAACTGCGAGGTTTTCCACCTGTTATATCTTAGTAACCTTTTTACTCTTAATTTCCCTTTCAGCTGTGGATGACCTCTAGGTCCTAGCACTTGGCCTTTGGCCTAAATTCTATGTTCTATCTATTCTATTCTTTTTCTCTTATCCTGAGGGTTGTTTCTCAAACCAATGTTTCCAACTTTACTATTGCATCGAATGGATATTTACCTTATTGGAGTAATTACGTGTGATTATTTCTTGTACTGTATCTTCGGAGTTAATGCCACGTTCAAGGAGACATGCTCATTACCATTTTTGCGCCTGCACGCTAGACTAACCTTCAAATAGCAATTTCCTGGAAGTAGGGAAAGAAGAGCTTTGAAAGTAATTAAAATCTCTCCTCCCTCAGTCTTTTACAGTATGCGGAAGGATTTCCTCGGGTCAGGTGCAATTTTGTTGGTAATTCCGGTCTTTACGAGTTTTTCTTTTTTCTCTCTCTCTCTCTCCTTTACGTCCTCGTACTTCGAGTGGTTTAATTACAAAGCGTATCGGGATTATCAGAGAAACTAGAGGTTTCCAGAAAGGTGATTATTGTTGTATTGCGCGATGGGATGGTTTATATACATATATACTGTATATGTGTATATATATAAATAAAAATATATATATATATATATATATGTTTATTTTATATATATATATATATATATAAATATATATATATATATATATATATATATATATTATATATATAATATATATATATATATATATATATATATATATATATATATATATATATATATATATATATATATAAATTTCTGTGTGTGTGTTATATATATATATATATATATATATATATATATATATATATATATATATATATATATATATATATATATATATATATATATATATATATATAATGCAAAATCGCCTTCCATGCTAAGGAAGAAATTCTCAGTTTCTACCGAGCGAAAAAAAAACTCAAAAATGAGAATGACTTGGTGAAAAGACCCCAACTGCGAAGGTAAAGAACGCCCGTCGTGATCTAGACAATAAATGTTCGCCCACGAGAGCAATTTGCCCATTAAGTCGGCCTTGAATTATTAGCTGTTCTTACCCCTTGTGTATTCTTGTTATCAGGTAAATATAGGACACCCTCCGACGCTCGTCAGCTGGGCTATGCGTACTGGAGCGAAAATAATCGCTCGTCGGTAAGGCGCGCTTAGATTAAAACCCTCTCCTCTGGTACCAGGATTCCTTCGCAGATATTGGTATGGGTTTTGTGTAAGAAGCTTAAAAGACGTCTCGTCTTTCAAAAGGAAAAAGTCGTCTGCTCATTTTTTTGTGAAAGTACCGTTTACCAAAATACATTAAGCATGTGAGTGATCTGTCCTTGCAGAGATATATATACCTAAATACAAGTGACAATGTGTTTTGTTACATTCCAGATTGCTGTTGGGATCTCTAAACAAAAGAATGTTCTGAATGTTATGTTAAAATCTCCTAAGCGCATCAGTAATGAATAGATGTTATGATAATAAAATATATATATATATATATATATATATATATATATATGATCATGAAGCTATATATATATATATATATATATATATATATATATATATATATATATATATGATCGTGTGTGATGTGTGTGTGTGTGTGTGTGTGTGTGTTAAATGGATTGCAGTGCATTAATACCTAATACTATTATCCTTGCATTTTAGTACATTTTTATCTATTTATTAATTTATTCATTTTTTTTTTATTTTTTAATAAGTGATTTCTTTCTGTAAATCCCTTTACCACCTCTTACTGCTTCCTAATGAACACCATATTCATTGGAATCTTGGATTTCAAGTCAGTGGCCCCTGTGGTGGGCTTGTTCCACACGAGTAGAGTTCATCTTCTGAATAATGATGATAATAAAAATAATCAGTGAAAGTTCCCTTCTTATTCATCATATATCAGTGATATGACGATATACAGTGATTCCCCAGTGCAAATTCATCTTTATTTTTTCCTCAGAGACAGCTAAATATGAGGCTAAATTCACCTCCGTCCCCAGCCCCCTGCGTCCTTTCATTTTTTAGGCCGTGTGACCTCGTCAAACAAAATTACACGAGTTGCTTTTCTCAAACGAGACATGTTTGTTTACATCTTCCGGACGCGTGTGTGTAATACTTTCCCTTCCGAGGCAGAGGGGCATAAACGCCACAAAAGATTCCTCGACAAAGGAGGAGGGAGGGATGTTGAAAAGTAAAGTTAAATCTCGTAAGATATAACTTTATGTGGTGAGTTAATGTGCGCAGATTGTTTGGTAACACCTGCAGAACAGGGAAGAGAAAGGGCAAGAAATTAGGTGAAACGACTTTAAAAGCAATATTTACTTGGTTTTGATTTATGTAAGTAACTCTAGTTACATACATTGGTTAAGTCATAAACTCAAGAACATATACATTGTGAAGTAAGTTTCTTAGACAAACAAACGAAGACGAAAACTATGTTTGCACCCTCAGCTGTTCATTCTTCCTTCATTTCTCCATCATTTTCCTTCATTTCCTCATTTCCCTTCGTTTCTCTCTCTCTCTCTCTCTCTCTCTCTCTCTCTCTCTCTCTCTCTCTCTCTCTCTCTCCTCGAGGCTGTAAAATGGTGTCGTCAGCGTCGCATATATTCATTTAATTGGTGGACTCTTCTTCTGCTCATTAGGAGAGGGGACTTCTATTCCGTATTCTGGCGTTCCATTTCTTTTGTGATCCAGCTCCCTTTCTCCAGCAATTAAGGGAAATTCCTCAGCGATGCAGGACTCTCTTCCAATTCGAGATCCTACCTACGTTCCATTGATATTGTCTCGTTTCACACACACACACACACACACACACACACACACACACATATATATATATATATATATATATATATATATATATATATATATATATATATATATATATATATATATATATATATATATATATATACATACATAATACATACATACATATGTATATATATGTATATGTGTATATATATACTATATATATGTGTGTGTGTATGTGCGCGCGCGGGTGTGTGTGTGTGTAATTAATACTAGTCGTCCTGGACAACTTCACTTGCAATTTGCTTTTCGCTCAAGTTCAATTAAAATTAATTCAGGCGAGATATTCCCATCATTTGGAAATGTCTAATGTTCTTTTTCTTGAAATCAGCACATTTTGTCGCTCTAGTTTTCGATATATTGATTTATAAACCTATGTCTACGTTATTTGATTGTAGATTTGTGACCCCGAAAAGCAGAACTACGATATGTTCTTAATAGTATTTTAAATATCTGATTGTTATTGTCAATGATGTTGTTACAGCGCATAGTGTCATTGTGTCTGGTGTACCACAAGGTCGTGTTCTGAGGCCTTGACTGTTCTTGTCTCCACTTGCGACTTCATTTTTGTCTGAACGTATCCTCCGTGACGCTGTTGTATGAGTTTTACTTGAATGGAAACTTCTGCATTGCGCCTGATGGTTTCTACTGTTTTTTTTTTATTTTTTTTTTTATTTTTTTTGTAGTGTGCAGCATTTACGAGAATCAAGTTGGTGGATGTTAATTCTTGATTATCTTTACTAGGACCTGTCAACTATAAAAGAAGATAAAAGCTCAGCATGATTATCTAAATGTTATAGAAAAAAAGACAAAAGCCTAAAAAGTAAATAATTCAAAGTGAACTTGAGTTTATCCCGTAGCATGGTGAACTCTAACCCAAAACTTTGAAATACCATGGTGCTGTGTGATGTGTCACAGCCCAGGGTTTGAGAACGATATGTTTACCATACCGTCAGGCAGGTAGGCTACTGTGGATGTGATCCCTGTCTTTCCTAAATATTAATGTTCATATTTCCTATCCTTTTGTACTACCTTTTGTGCAGAAATCTTTTATTAAAAAGGGTGTTTGTCCTTTTTCACGGAAACAGGTTCATTGACGTCATTATAATGAGGATACACACATGAAATTGAATGTTTTAAGTATAAACAATATTTTAAAAGAAAGAAATTAAGGTTGAGAGATATGATAGTTGTGAAGGTTGTGTCAGGTTACAAAAACTCTTCCGCTTCCAGCGTCATAAGAAGCTGGCTGCGTGTGTCGTCCTCAGTACCCCTTGTTTTCATTAAATAAAAAGATTTTAGCTTCCAGTAGAGAGGAAATAGAGATCTCAGTAACAAGACTAGATTTTCCTTTCACAATCGCAGTCTGTAGCAGATATCTTTTGACTTCTGCGTACGAGAAGAATTTTCTAATAACCTCTCTCCACGGAGAATGATTCCTCCTGCAGCGCTCTTGGATATTTGATTTTAAGGCATTCTCTCTCTCTCTCTCTCTCTCTCTCTCTCTCTCTCTCTCTCTCTCTCTCTCTCTCTCTCTCGTCATCTATTTTAATGGTTTTTTCTAGTTAAATGCGATGTTAGTCCTGTCAGTTGCTTTAGTTATGTTATTGTTTTGTTTCGTTGTACCTGCTGATAGTGGTGTCTGCCTCGGTGCTGACAATAATAATAATAATAATAATAATAATAATAATAATAATAATAATAATAATAATAATAATAATAATACCGTCCTGAAGTTTGGAACGCCAGTTTATTTCGTCATATCCCAAATAAAACAAATCGGTTTTCCTTCTTGAAGGCAATTTTACTTGGTATGTGGGGTTAATTTTATTCTATTTTCGTGGGGGTTTTGTGGGATTAGAGCCTTTCTTATACACTTGTCAAGGTTGAAAACCTGTAGAATATAAAGAACAATTTGCGTTGACTAAGAATTTTCAGCAACCCACTATAAGAAAAAATATTAAGCAGAATCGTAGTGATTGCTGAATATTTCATTTGAGGAGTATTTTTATCCATTCAGTAATTTAATTTTTTGCTGAATGTTGTTGAGGTCAAGAGTAATTTGTCAGTTGTTTTTGTGTAATTACCACCTCCCAAACTGGGATGTAATCTTGTCTTCCATTGGGCAACTTATTTATCAGCTGGATCATTTTCTTTGTTTTCCAGAATCGTTTACCCTTCTTAAGTCAAGCGTCTTGATTTGTGCTCCGAAATTCAATGGCTGTAGCCTCGGAATTGTCTAATTGGTCTGTAAGCCTTTACTTTCCTTTCTCTCTCTCTCTCTCTCTCTCTCTCTCTCTCTCTCTCTCTCTCTCTCTCTCTCTCTCTCTCTCTCTCTCTCTCTCTCTCTCCCTTTTTTAGTTTTCTGTAAAAGAAAACTATTGTCTGTCCGTCTTTTATTCTGTCCGTCCTTAGATCTTAAAAACTACTAAGGGTAGAGGGCTGCAAAATGGTATTTTGATCATCCACCCTCCAGTCATCCAACATACCAAATTGCAGCCCTATAAGCCTCTGCAGTTTTTATTTTATGTAAGGTTTAAAGTTAGCCATAATCGTGCTTCTGGCTACGATATAGAATAGGCCACCACCGAGCCATGGTTAAAGTTTCATCGGCCGCGGTTCATACAGCATTATACCGAAACCACCGAAAGATAGATCTATTTTCGGTGGTCTTGAGTATACGCTTTAGCGGCTGTACAGAAAACTCGATTGCGCCGAAGAAACTTTGGGGCATTTCTTACTTATTTTAGTGTTGGCTAAGGTATCTTACTCGATATGTATTGCACAGCCTGGACAGCTTCAGGAAACTGTACAGCAGTTTTACATGTGGATATCGTTCACGAATTCGGGTCAGTTCTCGACAGACAAAAGTTATCGGCGAATGGAAAGTCAAAAGTGCTTTTAAAAACAGATCATATCGAATCACGCCGGAGCGAAGCCAGCTCCAAACGGCAAGCATGCAGAATAAACGAGACAGCGAGTTCGAAAAGCAGTTGAAATGAGGTCGTCACCTAGAGACAGGCATGTGACCTGAGTTTCGCAATTGTCTCTGCGTCGGAAACGAGGTTATGAGGACTCCTTTAAGCCAAGGCCCCGGTTTTAAGCCCGCTTTAGTATTGAGTCAGGCGAGCTCACCCTTCCTTACGATTCGCTGAGTCTGCATTTTCTCTGCATCGTTATTATGATCTCAGATTCTAATCTCCTGCTCTTCCTCTCTCTCTCTCTCTCTCTCTCTCTCTCTCTCTCTCTCTCTCTCTCTCTCTCTCTCCTTTGTTGCGTTTTTAAAGATTTGCCCTGTTACTTGGAATTCTCTTGTGG
>NC_089753.1:44998912-45013912 GCF_040412425.1 Macrobrachium rosenbergii | reverse complement strand
CTCTCTCTCTCTCTCTCCATGAGATGAAGCAAATGAATAAAATCCCTCTTCGTAAAATATGTGAAATCCTGTTATACTAATCTACGCTATTTTTCTCTCCGAAGTTAATGTTAATTCCCCGTCCAGTTTAATGACTCGCATTTATTTATTTGTTGAATTATTTTTACTCTTTCTCCAGATATTTATCAATTTTATGCCATTTTTCACCGTGTGCATATGCTGATTACTTTTGGTAACATTTCTAACACATTAAATGTCAGTTATGCAAGTTTTTAGTTACATCCTTTTTCATATTAATCTGTAAATATATCTGCTTTATTAAGTAGGACAAACATCCTTTCTCAAAGGAACTTTATGGAAGCTTTTACAGTATTTGTGTGTTACTTTATTTTCATTTTATTATTTTCCTTTTTCAGTGAAAACTAGGAAATACCTTTTACTCTTACATAGATACAGGTATGTTTGTACCTATGTGCTTTATAATTATTTAATTTGTTTGTTAATATATTATAAGTTTAGTAATACATGATTAACTGTTAGATGGGATTACAGTGTAAAACAATGAACCATACAGATATAGCTTCTCCACTGTGATACAGTGTACCAGAAGTTACAGGGAGTCTCTTGTATGAATTCGTCAGAGAGAGAGAGAGAGAGAGAGAGAGAGAGAGAGAGAGAGAGAGAGAGAGGGTATACAAAAAAAAATCGTCCCCTTGTAGGGAGGGAATTCCTCAGTCTGGGCTGATGATGATGACTCACAGTGTAAACATGCTATCCCTGGCTGCTGCTTCTGACAGCCTTCCTCCTATCTTGACTTTCTGCTGCTGAAGTACAACGGAATGAAAACACTAGAGAGAGAGAGAGAGAGGATTCGTGCTGGAAGAGTTAAAAGTGAAAGGGAGAGGAGAAAAATAAAGCTCATGTTTTTAATGGTACACACACACACACACACACACACACACACACACACACACACACACACACACACACACACACACATATATATATATATATATATATATATATATATATATATATATATATATATATATATATATACACATACTATATGTATGTGTGTGTGTGTTTGTGTTTGTGTGTGTGTGTAAAACTATTTTAAATCACAAAATGTTCAAGTTTTTCTCGTATACACAGCAACATATCTCAATATCCTCACATTTTTTGGACGTGAATACAAATGGGAATTAAGTAGTCTTTGTGGACATCACCATTTAGAAGGGGTTATCAACAAGTATTTGGGAAGGACGTAGAAAAATTGTGAAATTTTTCGAAGCGGGTATTGTTTCCAGCTGCAACATACTCGAGTACTGTATGCGTGTAATAAAGAACTAAAAATAACACTACCCACTTAAGAAAGTAATGGAAGCATCTGATATTTCATTCACATAAACGGAAGAACAACACTTGAATGTAATTCCTCAAGGGAGGAAAGTAGGTTAAGGTCACGTGACATTCAGGAAAGCCTAACGAAGTATTGGGATACCTTTTATAGCCATACTACTCGTGGGTTATCATTACCTGTTAGCATGCGACGAGGCCCCCACTGTCATATTTTACTGTCAGAAGTAATTTGCTCTAAATTTACCTCATTCAGGAGGGCAAACAAGTAATTTCGACAATAAACAGATAAGCGTCGCCTAACATACCTGGTAAACAACCGCTATGGAGAGGGATAACAAACGCGCGCTTCTCAGCAGTGACAGGAGCAAACATGAGATCACATTCACCTTTCACGGTGTATGATGAATTACTACCTTTTTATAGTTTTATTGGCACGAACGGACGTTGTCCTATTCCTGGACATTAATGGTAGTATAGACACACACAGACACAGACGTACACACACACACACACACACATACATATATATATACATATATATATATATATATATATATATATATATATATATATATATATATATATATATATATATATATATATATATACATATACAGGGTGTTTCAAAATTAGAGCCCCCATCTACAGCATAAACTAAAATTGATATGACAAAAACAAATGTAATTCAGAACAAGTATTTATTTAAGTTTCTCTCTGAGTATTTAATATTTTGTGTGGCCTCCATCTGCCTGTACCACAGCTTGCATTCTTGAGGGGTATGATTTCAGCAAATCGCAAAAAAGCTGAGACTCAAACTCCATTTCCCTGACCACTTCGGTCACCTCTCTTCGCAGGTTGTCAAGGCTTGGTATACCATCATAGTTCACTGTGCGCACTTCAACACGATCCTTTAAGATACTATCAATGTTTTCACACACATTAAGGTCAGGGGAGCTACCTGGAAATTCACTTGATGAGAAGAAATCGATACCACTGTTTCGAAGCAGCTCCTGTGTCTGAAGAGCCTTGAAACATGGCGCCTTATCATGTAAAAATTTGACTTCTTCAACAGATAACACATTTTCAGGATCTTTGAGGAAAGGAAATACTCCACCAGTAAGCATAGTTTCTCTGAAGTATTCGCCATTCCATGACTGTCTTTTTCTTTGATGATCCACATTAACTGTTGGGCTGTGAAACAGAGAAAAATTCCCAAACATTCAGTAAACTTCACAACTTGGCGATAGCGCACGCCATCGCTGATATCATCCAACTTTGCAGCCCAGTGATGTCATTCTTATGATTTGGCTTCCTGACTGTGTAAATGAAGAATTTATCTGATGCTGCAACATGGAGAAAGTCAGCTTCATCCCAGTCTTTAAGAAATGAACCACAAAACCATGCACGGTCTTCTCTCTGTTGCTGAGTGATGTTGGGCTTGCTGATAACATGAAATGGCTTGATATCAGATTTTTTCAATTCACGATGTACAGCACTATAATTTCTCTTCTTTCCCCTTTTTGTTTCTAGTTCAAGCACCAATTTACATAAAGACTTTCTTGGTCTACCCACTGCCTCAGCTATGATGTCTTTTGACTCTTGAGAAAGGACTTCAGGCCTTCCAAGATTCTCACTCTTTTCGTGATGACAGTCATATGGATTTTTGTCCCAGTTTCTTTTAACAAAGGATTCATCTCTTTCAATGTATTTAGCTATCTAGGAACATGAAATGAAGGATGTGCCAGCATCCTTGGCCTCTCTGAAGGTTATAGCCCGGATTCGGTCAATCCATCTGATTTCCTCCGGTCGTTAGCCATGGCTGTATCTAACTCCGTCTACTCGTCTGAAAATACAAGAAATGTAAAATGAAAAATTGCTTAATAGAAACTTAAAATAATGTACTTGGAGATAGGCTATAGCAGAAAACTTCATAACTTTCCATTTGTTCTGTGGAGGGGGAGCCTCTAATCTTGAATCACCTGGTATATATATATTTATGAAATTTTTATCACACCGTGATTTATATACATTCATGAAGCTACAAATGTCGCTTAATATCCAATTCACGCTACTTCGGGAATATCCCCGATCGGGAGTTATCACTGAAGGGGAATTTTTAAAATGATAAATGGATCGGAACCGCCGGGTCTCGATCCCTCGACACGGTAAATTCCAGCGACTCCATTCGACGGTCAAACCATTGAGATCCGGTGGTTCCGATCCATTTATCACTTTAAAAATTCCCCTTCGGTGATAATTCCCCATCGGGGATATTCCCGAAGTAGCGTGAATTGGATATTAAGCGACATTTGTAGCTTCATGAATATATATATATATATATATATATATATATATATATATATATATATATATATATACATATATATATATATATATATATATATAATATATATATTGTGGCACTGTTTCCTCTTTTTCTTGAGCTCTCAATTCTTCCCATGTCAACGATATTCAAGCAGGTAAAAATCTTCATCGATGTTAATTTTTTCTGTACGCTATTCTTTCTGTCATGTGTTGTATGTTTGCAGCCGTTAGCTTATTCACATCTACTTTTGCAGCAACATACTGTACGATAAACAAGGAGGAATAATCTGAACGTCAATGAAGAACCGCTGAATAGTAATACTGGAGACATCTTCACTCACAATGTGCTCAGATCAAGGGTGCAGCGAAAGAGAGAGAGAGAGAGAGAGAGAGAGAGAGAGAGAGAGAGAGAGAGAGAGAGAGAGAAAGCAGTAGCACGGTTCACTTGCATGTTCAATCATGACTGAGTTGACGCACCCTGCTTTTGCTTATTCATGTCATCGCTTCAGTATCGAACAAGCACAACGGCAGATGTTTGAGTGTCTAAATTAGATTAAAAAATTACCTAAATTTAAGTTAAAAAAAATTTTTTCCAAGTATCGCTAACGTTTGAATGAAGAAAAGTCTATTTGAGAAATAGAAAGTATCGAACAAGAAGTAACCAATACTTGAAGCGATTTCAGTTTTGATGACTATATCTGTGAGATTGTATATATACATACACACACATATATATGTACGTGTGTGTGTTTAAGCATTTATGTAATAATAATGTGGAGATTAAATTGACCTTACTTATTCCAAAACGAATATACAAAACGAAAGTTTCAATTAGAATACTTTTGCACACATATATTTGTTTATCGAGACCACTCTACGTAGAGGAGACAAGAAACACGAAAAGAATCGATAATGACAAAACTCGCTAAATCCGGTTTCCTTTAGAAAACCTACCTGACGAAATTGTCGATCCGGTCTCCTCCGGAACCTCTAACTTTCCACGTACGAGCGAGGTTATTTGGGGTGTGTATCAAGGATGAAGACTATGAATCATGCGTGTTCAGCCCTTTCTCAGCCCCTAACCCCCTTTAAACTCTCTCTCTCTCTCTCTCTCTCTCTCTCTTTCTCTCTCTCTCTCTCTCTCTCTCTCTCTCTCATAATCTTTGCGTGCAAATGCATATCAGGTCATTTATTAGAAATCGGAGTTAGTTAGCTCTACCAGTTAATTCTATATGTACAGTCTCCATGCCTTTACACTTTCACGAACCTATATTCCTAAAACCACCAGCCCCCCGGCCCCCCCCCCAAAAAAAAATGGAGCAATGAATGCTGTTAGTGTATGCAGTGGAAGAATGGAAGCGGTTGATTTGTGCATGTAAAAATATTGAACATGAAAGACTGATAGGAGACGTGATTCACAGAACAGGTGAAGCAAAAAAAAAAAAAAAAAAAAAATATATATATATAGCAGGGTGTGGGCAAAGGGTTGGGAAGAGCGTTTATGGATGCCAGAATGGAAAAATATAAAGGGATTGCTTTTATGTGCACACACACACACACACACACACACACACACACACACACACACACACACACACACACACACACATATATATATATATATATATATATATATATATATATATATATATATATAATGTGTGTGTGCGTGTATTTTATATATTTTTTTTTGAGTGAGAAGAATTGAAAGGTTTAGAACTGTGGATGTATGTAGAAATAATAAAAAGGTTAATGTAAGTGAAAAGATGCATCAGAGTATTTCGAGATGCGTTGAGATGGTGAAATTAGTGTGTAATTCTGAAGTATTAGGAGAAAGGAAGAGAGAAAAACCTAGAAGTTGCTAGTTCTGGATTGGCAGGGCCTTAATACCCAGCCAGCGCGAGAGTTTACGTGCAAGATAGAGTAATAGCGCAGTGTACATGCAAGGGTTCGACGCACTGCTGACGAGTCATCTCTTTAGGTGAAGAGGCAGATGTTGTGGAAGTGTTCTGAACGTGGGTTTCATCCGCTAGGCATTGGTTAAAGTATGAATGCATGATGTGCCAGTGATTATTGTCTGCCCTTTTCTTTAGGGGCTAATTCCTTGTAAGAGGAAACGGTTTGATGCTGTATTTTTTGTTAATCAATACTGTGATATATATATATATATATATATATATATATATATATATATATATATATATATATATATATATATATATGTGTGTGTGTGTGTGTGTGTGTGTGTGTGTGTGTGTGTGTGATCGTGCGCGTCACTGTGCGAGACTGGAACTGTACAGTGTATATATGTCCCACGCGATGTATTTCGCAAAAAATTACTAAAGTGTAAAACTCGCAGTCAGGTGGAACATGCCATGTCTGTACACCACATCATTCCCTGAAGACAATCTCTCTCTCTCTCTCTCTCTCTCTCTCTCTCTCTCTCTCTCTCTCTCTCCAAGTTGACATGCGGCTCTTTCACAAAGCACTTTCATCTCCCAGCCCGTCACTTTCTTTACATATTTTCTTTTTCGTTTCACTTACTTCCGTCGCCGTTGAGACAAGGAAGAATTTGTTAAAAGCGAAAATGATGACCTAAATAGTATGCAAAAGAGTTAGAATCTCTTTTATTACTTACGTTTTTTTTTTTTTTTTTAGACAAGAGCTTGACGAAGATCTATTTCGTTTACTTACACAGTTGCAATCTATGAAAACTTAAAGAGTTGTTTTCACTCTTAAATTTCGAAAAGATAGAACTTCTTTTGGAAAATGTTCATACAAAGGAAGCGCCCCTCTCTCTCTCTCTCTCTCTCTCTCTCTCTCTCTCTCTCTCTCTCTCTCTTTTGAACTCGGGATTTTATATTCAAAGAGAATGGAATATGTAGTTTGAAGTCCTTTGAATATGAGAGAGATTTTTCGGTAATACTTTTTATGGCCTCTATAAACTTTGAAGTAGCAGCTAAATATTAATATTCGTAGTTTCCTTCTAGCCTTAGATATCTTTTGTATTTTACTAGTTATTTTGCCCGTTTCATGCTTCATATATATATATATATATATATATATATATATATATATATATATATATATATATATATATATATATATATATATATATATATATATATATATATATATATATATATATATATATATATATATATATTTCTCCCGAAATCTGCACACTTACACACACACACAGTATATATATATATATATATATATATATATATATATATATATATATATATATATATATATAATTATATATGTATGTATATATATACATAGATATGTATATCTATTTATTTTTATTAACGATCAGAGTTATATCTCGTGCTTTTCATCGCATAAGCTTTTTGGTGCATGGTCAGTGATTCACAATTAATACGAAAACATGCATACACATCTACAGGCTTATAGCAGTCTCATTTGTTTCCGGCAATGTTTTTCTCGCTAATAATCCCTTCGTATCACCTTTCCGACAAGGAATTAAAATTTTAAGATGTAGCAAAGGTTCAAATTAGAGATATATATGCCTGCAATTATAGGTAGTCCGAATAAGATAATACCAGATATATAGGTAAAAGAAACTTCATTTATAATCGCTGTTTTAAATGCAAAGATATTCTCATACAGACATGAATTTGTAATAGGTACTTGACACACACACGTTACTAATTCTTGACAAATACAGGTCGGAGTCAAATTATTCCTACTGCACGGAGCCAAAAGGAACAAATGAACAGCAGACTGATGAAGAGTGCAATGCAACATTTAAGTCTATATTTGAAAGAGAATCATGAAGTCGCTGGCTGCATATTTTGTTCCATTAAGTAATCATGTAAACTCACACTTTCGCTGTCAACATAAAAACTACGCAAGGCAGAGCATGATTGTACAAATGCGCTCTCATTCAGTGGATGTTTTAAACCGCAAATTATTTAAATCACACCCAGGAGCAGCCGAGGTTTCACCAAGGTCTTACTCATGGTTGGTAATGCGTGTTATTATACTCCTCTTGTTATTTATCACTCTGACTCACATTGCACTGCTTCTCTGGGCGTCTGCTCTGGGCGAGCAAGCTACCAGAAATTGACTCCTGTAAATGCTACGTTTTTTAAGCTTTTAGAAGATTTTTCAATTTGCAGCGCTCATTTTTATGATAATATCTGGTAATTACTTCATTTATCAATTCAAATCATGGTTGAGCACTGTTATTTAGGTCACATGACAGCAGAACCATTCTTTGTCACTGTCATTAATTCATGATTGAGCACTCTCTTATTTAGGTCACATGGCAGCAGAACCATTCTTTGTCACTATGTCATTTACTGGCATGAATCTTGCGCTTTAATAAACATCTATCTTATGGATATTTATTTAATATTATTTTCTGTGATAACTCCAATGCTGGGAGGAAGTTCCTAACTCATTTTCCCTCTAAGTGAACAGAAAATCTCTTGAAAAAACATAAAAAAAACCACCTTCAAACATATTTTCATATTTTCGCTTACGGTCGCAAACAGCATCTGTAACTGAACAAAAATGCCTGGATAAAGCAACCCACCTGAGGTGGTAAACCCTCCCTTTGAAAGGACTGATTCAAATCTATAAAGCTTTGGCAGAAGGGATGAAGGTCATTTAAGTGAATCAGTCTTGAGGAAGAAGCTCTCAGACACAGGAACAGGATGCTTCTCAGCAGGTGTTCTGTGGACACCTTCATGCTTATATCCAGAACTTCGCGTATTCAGGGCTTTGCCTTAATTGAATAATCTCACGTACCTTTAAAATTATATATTTATGATTATTTATTAGTTTAGAAACTGCCTCATCTTCAGGTAGTTTGATACCGACACGTTCACTCGCTATAAGACATTTTCTTCCGTGTTATTTTTTATCACCTAGAATTGTATCATGGTCAGTTGTGTAGTAACTGTTGTGGCAATCACGAGGGTATTACATGTATCACATTATCATTTATAGTCTATTGTGTATTTGTATAAAAAAATCTCAGTTTTATAAAGATCACTAGCTAATTTTCACAGACTTAAATTCAAACTTATTAAATCTCTCTCTCTCCCCCCTCTTTCTCTCTCTCTCAGTTTCATATAGATCTTCATATACTCCCTCTTTCTCTCTCTCTAGTTTCATATAGATCTTCATATACTTTTCCTAATAATAAATTCAAACTGATGAAATTCTCTCTCTCTCTCTCTCTCTCTCTCTCTCTCTCTCTCTCTCTCTCTCTCTCTCTCTCTAACACACAACTTTTGCTATTCTCCTCACTCTTATCCCCCATTCCTTCGGCGCGCCCCCGCCTCACGGTGGGGGGAGGGAGGTGAGGTCGTGGGGGTGTCATTCGGCACTATGGCAATGGTGGCGCTTATCACCAGCCAGGCCCTTCCGAAGTTCTCTGCTTTGTTTGGGGATGACGTTAACATCTCTTGAAACTTGCAGTGAGTCCATGTTTATATGTTAGGAGTTTTTGCGAATTTCAAGGACTTCAAAAAAAAAAAAAAATAGAGAGGCTTCTGTGCATGTTTTTTTCTTTACTGTGTATATACCTATAATACATAGGCATAGATACACACACATACACACACATATATACTGTATATTATATATGTATATATATATATATATATATATATATATATAGATATTTATATATATATAGATATAGATATATATATATATATATATATATATATATATATATATATATATATATATATTTATATATATATATATATATATATATATATATATATATATATATATATATATATATATATATATATATATATATTAATATATATACACACACACACACACACACACACATATATATATATATATATATATATATATATATATATATATATATATATAGATTAATATATATATATATACACACACACACACACACATATATATATATATATACATATATTTTAAAAATGTGTGTGTATGTAGCTATTGCAATAACATACGTATTTGGTCAAAAAGTAGCTAGCAGATTATATAAATATTTTATTATATGTATATATATGTATATTATATATATATATATATATATATATATATATATATATATATATATATATATATATATATATTGAATCTTCAGCTTTTAAGGATGCACTCAGCCGGAAGTAGTGTATAATGATTTAAAAGTGCACATTTTTTTGCACATTTTTGCACATTCTCTTCTTCTCAAGACGTTACCTTCTTTCCAGTTCTCGAAATAAGATTTGAGAGAGAGAGAGAGAGAGAGAGAGAGAGAGAGAGAGAGAGAGAGAGAGAGAGAGAGAGAGAGAGAGATTTACAGCCCCAGCAGAACCTTGTTCCCCATTTCTCCAATAGTGGTCCCCGTAGCCCCTTTTCAGGTACTCTGGCTGTCAGCTTTTAACCTTTTACGGAACTTGCTCGAAATGTCACATACTCTGAGTAACATTCTCTTAGTCAAATGGAATTTCGGAATTTCGTTTCAAGTCTTTTCTTTTGTCTCGTGAACTACATTTTTTTTTCTCTCACTTCATGCGCGCGCATACACACGTGTGTACACACATATGTGTATATATATACACATATATATGTACACATGTATATATGTTTTATACATGTTTCATATATATGTATATATATTTTATACATATATAGTTATGTTTTATACATGTTTCATATATATGTATATATATTTTATACATATATAGTTATGTTTTATATATATATGTATACGTTTATTTATGTCTTTTTTGTGTGTCTGTGTGTGTGTTTGTGTATGAGAGAGGGATTATATATTTCCCCATTTTTTGGGGGGATGGTGTCAGATGATGTTGTTTCTCGGCAAGTTTCGGTATGAAGTCCCCAGCACCACCGAATCTACCCACTGCAGTTGGCTAACAGCCAGATGCACAATATTTCGCTTAGGTTATATGATTCCAAAATGGGTATTGGAATATTAATAGCTGGGACTGGAAGAAGGGTTAGAACGGAAGGGCATGGTTTATATATATTAGTGGAGGTTTTGAAAACATTTTGGCCAGGGGTTCATCCTGCTTAACCGTGATATTAAATGCCCTGAACATGTATGTATTGAGGACGAGTGAAGGTTCTTTTAAAGGATGACTGTTGTGATTGGTGACTATTGGAGTAGATCGTAATTAGTGAAACAAGGTGCCTTACATACTATTGGAATAGATCGCCATTAATTGGACTGTTGGAATAGATCGTAATTAATCAATCCAGAAGCTGAACAAACTATAGGAATAGATGACAATTAATGACGATCTGTTGGACTAGGTCGTCATTAACTGTACTTTTGAAATAGACCGTAATTAATCAGTCAAGAAACTGAACAAACTTTGGG
The DNA here is from genome assembly GCF_040412425.1 of Macrobrachium rosenbergii. Classification (NCBI taxonomy): domain Eukaryota; kingdom Metazoa; phylum Arthropoda; class Malacostraca; order Decapoda; family Palaemonidae; genus Macrobrachium; species Macrobrachium rosenbergii. The sequence continues at coordinate 45,002,850 of NC_089753.1, read as the reverse complement.
AATAGATGACTAGTGGAATAGATCGTCATTATTTGGACTACTAGACTATATCATAATTAATCAGTCAAGAAGCTGAACAAACTATAGGAAAGATGACTATGGGACTAAATCGTAAATAACGAAACAAGAAGCTGTACAGACTATTGGAATAGACCGGAATTAATTGGAATATGGAAGTAGATTGTAATTAATTGGGCTACTGGAATAGATCGTAATTAATAAATCAAGAGGCTGAACAGCTATTGGAATAGGTGACAGTTGGTATAGATCGTAATTAATTAAAAAAAGAAGCTGTGCAGATATAGTTGGGAGGCGTGATGGTTTATGTACAGTTTACCAATATTTTGCTTGTACATAGCAAGTAATGACCCCAAAAAAAACGTAGTTAACGAAGGAAGACGGAAAGAAGTGAAAGGAAAGGTCCAAAAGTGAACTTTCAATAAGAGGCTTTTAAGGTCGGTTATTTTATATCTATCTGTTACTGGATCCCCCGGAGGTGAAATACAATCCATTGACGGGGCAGCAAGAGAGAAACCAATTTCAGCCCCAAGGCGCTCTCTCAAATTTTCTCGGCGCTCAGCGCTGTCAGAACATTTTATCCCGTATCGCATTTCCATTGTCTTCTCTCTGGTCTTTCCTCCTCCTCCTCCTCCTCCTCCTCCTCCTGCTATTATGTTTTTTTTTTCTTCGTTCTATTGCTTTTCCATCGCTGGGTTGTTCGGGCCAGGTACCGCAGCCAAGGAAAAAGGGTCATGGCTTCTTTAATAATGGATAAACGCGGTTATGGCGGTCGCAGTTTTGTTTGTTATATACTAACTTCTTTATCCTGTCTGAGGTTACCTAGCAATATTACACACTGGAGAACTTTTAGGTTATTTAGCTGTGCCTCTGTGTCAAATACATATGTGTCTGATACACACACACATACACACACACACACACACACACACACACACACACACACATATATATATATATATATATATATATATATATATATATATATATATATATATATATGTATATATATATATATATATATATATATATATATATATATATATATATATATATATATATATATATATATATAGTTGAAAACGTGTTAGCCATCATAATGATACAGGAGTAAATGGATACTTGAAGGAGAAAAAGTAATCAGTGTGGATGATGAGAAAGTGGAAGTGGTTAATCCGTAAAATATAAGAGATGACTATGACATCTGAAAAGATATCAGTCGCTATTTAGGTGACGTAAGAAAAACTGCTGAATCTGCGCAAAGTTTGGAACAGAAAAGTAGTTACGAGGAAAGCTTGGGGCCTTGAATTTGTGTGTAAGTAAAGTGTGGATGTTGAAGTGTATGTCTAGAAGTGAAGTGTGGATGTTGAAGTGTATGTATCGAAGTGAAGTATGGATGTTGAAGTGTATGTATAGAAGCAAAGTATGGAGTTTGGACTGCATTTTTGTGATCAAAATTCATTTACTTTCTAACAGACAAATTCGGAATCACAATTATATATATATATATATATATATATATATATATATATATATATATATATAAAAAAATTATATACATATATATATATGTATATATATATATATATATATATATATATATATATATCTATATATATATTATATATATATATATATTATATATATATATATATATATATATATATATATATATATATATATATATATATATATATATATATATATATATATATATATATATATATATATATATATATATATATATATATATATATATATATATATATATATATATATATATAGTATATATATCACATATCTATACTGCATATATAAAGACGTACATCCACACTCACATACATACATACATGCAAAGAGAGTACGTCATATTTATTAAAACTTCTTTCTTCTTATAAAAAGAGACCTACTTGGTCAACGACTAACTTAAGTTTTAAAGAATTGAAAATCAGACACCGTTAATAAGGGAAGCGTCTTCAGAGCCGACTAGACTTAAAATTGTTTCACGTCATATTTTCTGTTCTGGAGAAACTATTCTCGCTGTTGGGGAAACTATTCACAAATTCACAACGTTGGAGAAACTATAGTTGGACTTTTGCCTCCCAAGGGGACACACCAAGTGACAGGCCTCGTCGCTTGAAACTGTCTTTCGAGGGGGGGAAAAAATGCCCCAACTTTTAGGTAATTAATTTCCCGTCACCTCTGGGAGATCGATGAGGCCAATTTACCGGAGGGAGGAGAAGCCCTGTTAATGGGAAAACTCACTCCAGGCCGGAGGAATAGGAACGCTGCTAATTCGATATATTTTGGGGAATGAAAACAGCTCCGTCAAAAAAACAAGTGGAATTATTTCAGTTGTAGTAGTCGTTGTCGTAGTGGGGGTGAAATTGTTAATAGCTGAAATTAACATCTACATAAAAAAAAGTACAATTATTGTACAGGTTGTAGGAGTTGCCGTAGTGGGGATGAAATTATTAATAGCTGAAATTTACTGGGTTTTTTCATACAATGTTTTCGCGTATCTGGAGCCACATCGCGACTCTTGTTTTTTACACCCCACTCCTGACGTCTAATATTAGTTCCTGATCAAGTAATTTTTAGAGTGAAGTTGCGTGCCCCATGCTCATGCCCCTGTAGATGGTGACGAGCATTATGGAAGCTACATTGGCAAGTCTCGGCTCGAATTCAGGAGCCTATGAAAACTAGATCAAAGCCAGTCGCTACTCAGTGTCCTGAGGTCCACACCAGTTCAACGCTATACCATCAACTTAGCTCATTACGCCAGGGACATCGCTGGCATAAGGCCGGCTAATATAACCTCCACCAACCGTCATGCTTCCATTGGAAGACCTCCAGTCTTACTGTCCAACCTTTCAAACTGTCTTTTTACCGTCGTAAGCGGTGGATGGCCGAAAGCGCCTTTTAGAGCTTGGATTGACAGCCTAGAGCGTTGATTGACTGATTGACAACATAGTTTCACAAATCAGTCAATCCACTGGTAGACAAGAAGTTTTTTTTTTTTTTATCGTCTCTGTCAGTTTACACTGTCAGTCAGGTCAGGCAGTAAACGTCTGTCAGAACTACTCTCTATACTTCTGTTTGTCTTCATCTTCTTCTTTCAAGAGCGAGTGGGAGAAATTAGCATTGTCGAGGAGGGGAACAGTTGAAGAGAATATCGAATATCGATATTTAGGTCTGACACTCGAGGCCGAGATGTAGGTTAAGTGGTTTTAAAAGGTTATTACGTGGGGAAGTTGTAAGAGTGGGGCGATCTTTTCTTACGAAGAGTTATGATGGGAAATTTAGGTTATTGGATGTGGACTCTGGTTGTAATTACCGAAATTCTTGGAAATAGTCATTTGTATACTGGCACTGTATTTAACCTGTTCGAAAAAGGTTTATTATTGTTATGTTTGCTTTTATGTTTACACTTTATATTCTTACCTTTTGATTATTCTTTTTAGAACTTCTTTGAATCAAATATTAAGTGTTTGCTTCTTCCAGTAATTCATTTTAAATAATGTAAACCATCTGGGTATTTGGGTGATATTTGGACGCATTTTTGAAATTTAAAAATAAACAAGGAATTCCTATAATTCTCTCACTGGCTAAAGCACATTACACGTAGTGATTCAGCATCTTTAAATTTGTAGGGTCTTGGTGAATAAAGGTTAGAGAGAGAGAGAGAGAGAGAGAGAGAGAGAGAGAGAGAGTTCGGAAGTTTGTAGAGGAATCAACATTTCGTAAACTTTACGAAGAGGCTGTTTAACTTTAATATTTAGATATAAATTTACCAACAGCGACTCAGGAGTGGAAAATGCCACTCTTCAGTAATTAAGAAAGTTCTGAGACGGCGACTTGGATGTCGTTTCTACAACACTCAGAACTCCTGTAGAGGGATCGGCCTCTTGGAAGTAACT
>NC_089753.1:44981412-44993912 GCF_040412425.1 Macrobrachium rosenbergii | reverse complement strand
TTATGAGGAATGCAATTTCACCTCCCCGAATATTCCCAACTCGCAAATGCATCTGTGTGCAATAATGGAACGTATACCCATTTCAAAGTGATTTTGAATTTCTTCTTCCTTTATGCAGTGTTGCGACGAGTGGGTATTATATTCTGAGAAAGCGTGCTTTGCACGCCAGTAGCGTGGAGGTATGTTTTATATGATTATTTTTTTTCATTTTGAATAATAGTTATAATTATTCAGATCAGCGATGTAAAGTTCTAATGCGTTTTTATACCTGATGTTCTCGTTATCTGAATTACTTGAATTTCCTCCTCAAATTTTCATCTCTCATTAATAATAATAATAATAATAATAATAATAATAATAATAATAATAATAATAACAGAATTGCCTTGATTCATGTGACAAAGGCTACCGAAAGTAGAAGAAAATTTAGGTAAGGTTGTCATTTTAATATCGGATATACAGTATTTATTCAAGTTCCTCTTCATTTGAAGTTTTCCTTGCCTAAAATATAAGGAAAACGATTGGGGATAAAAATAAGCACTATTTGACCTTGAAATATAAAAATGAATATTAAGATAGACTTTCCAATTAGTAAGGTATATCAAACAGATTATGAAATTCTGCTATTTGAACTTATTTTTTTGTTTCCGCTCCAAAGCATAATACAAGATGCCATTTGCGAATCATTTTAAAGTATTTTGTTAATTCCTTTTTTTTTTTTATTTCGTATGTATTTGATCCTCTTACAAACCGATGCTTCGGATAAATTAAAAGAAAGATAAGGTATCACTTAGAGCTTATTTTCCACAATATATTCTTAGTCCCGTCTATGTATCTTATTTAGGCTCACTCAATCTCCTCAGAATCCGGCGCTTCTGACAGATAAAATAAGAGACACCCTTCCTAAATAAAGAAAAACTGTCTCTCTGTTTGTGTACTCAGCCGAAGAAGAGGAAGCAGCATGCCCAAATACCAAACATTCCGTTCAGGTTGGTATGCGGTTAGTAAGGGACCGGGCATGCCATCGAGAAATGCCCTTCCCGAACTGCTTCGAAGTCGCTGAAAGTATTAACGGATATTATTATTATCTCAAATGAGAAAGGAACTACAGGCTCGGAACAAGAATAAAGTAGACTTTTTATGACTGGAAAATTAGAAAGAAAAATATACTTTTTTATTTCTCCCGGCCGTGATTTTAATTCTCACAAGGATTTGAAATAATTAGTGTAAAACTATTCTCACTTCATTCCGATCATTATAAGCACTTCTGTTTACGAAAATCTCAAACTCTTATCTTGTTTACTTCCTCTCATCATCCCTCGAAACCTCCTAGATCTTACTTAAAAACTAATTTGGCCGCAGCAGTACAGATGGGGCTGACCCACTATTTTCTTCTACCCTCTGCTTCCCGTCTCTCCGCCCCCATTCATTATTCTAAGCCTATATCCCCTTCTCACTGAGCGAGGAACAGGGTCCGTTCTCCCTTGCCTTAGAAAACCCTCTTGATGTGAAAGGATTATGAAGGATAGCGGATTTCAAATTCACCTGTACTGGATCTTGTTTTGGTCGCATGACCGTAGTAAACAGCGAAATAAATATTACTTCTGTAGCAGTAATTTTATATTTATTTATATATTTATTTACTTATCATCGTCATGTTGGCTTATTTTTTTAAAATTTATGTTTTGTTTTCGTTTGTAATGTTTATGCTTTTCTTCTAGCCCATGATTTTTATGTTTTTTGACATTTGTATATTACAATTTTTTGGAGTCATTCTCTTCAAGCTGATGGCTAAACTGGCTTGTACAGTAATATGTTCCCATTGTGAATAATAATAATAATAATAATAATAATAATAATAATAATAATAAATGCGCGAAGGAGAAGACCTGTTATTGTAGACATTATTACACCAAAAACAGCCGCAGCTTTGCCGACAGTCTCTCACCCCCACCTCCCCCCCGCGCAAATCCCCACAACGTCCCACCTGCATAATGTTATTAAAGATATTGATCCTGGCTAGCACGTCTCTCGCGCGCCTCCCCCGAGGACTCCAATTACAAATGCAAAGTAGACTGATATTGCCGGATACATATGCAAATGGAGGTGGTGCAAATGGCGGTCATTTGGAGGAAGTGCCGTCATTCATCGCATCATTCTTTTGATTAGCTCCTCAGTTTAATTTGTTATTTTGTCGTTGCTTAACAAGCGATGAAGCGCAGAGTTTAATCGTGTGGTTTCAGTCGTTTAAGTAATGGTACAGCAGGTTGTCCTTATATTTTATAATCGCTAATGGTATTGATATCATCTGGTGGATTGGCATTTATACAAGGTAAAGTACTTATAATAGAAATCATTAATTATATTTTCCATTTGATTTCTGTTCCGAGTAACAAACGGAAGACTTTGTATGTAAAATTTTCCGTCAGTATTCTTCTCATCTACATTTTAGTTTTCTGTAAAAGATATTGTGTCGGCTTTGTCTGTCCGTCCGCACTTTTTCTGTCCACCCTTGGATTTTAAAAACTACTGAGGCTAGAGGGCTGCAAATTGGTATGTTGATCATCCACCCTCCAATCATCAAACAAACCAAATTATATCCCTCTAGCATCAGTAGTTTTTATTTTATTTAAGGTTAAAGGTAGCCATAATCGTGCACCTGGCAACGATATAGGGTAGGCCACCACTAGGCCGTGGTTAAAGTTTCATAGGCCGCGGCTCATACAGCATTATACCGAGATCACCGAAAGATAGATCTATTTCCTGTGGCCTTGATTATACGCTGTACAGAAAACTCGATTGCGCCGAAGAAACTTTGGCGCAATTTTTATTTGTTTTTTTGGAATAAGCAGTCAAAATGCACACAGCATGATATGCATTGTAAATATGGACCCTTTAATTGCCCACGTGTATTATTTGCAACTTATTTTTGAGAGGTGCTCTAGAGAATGGAGAAACTCGTCGAAGACTTACAGTATGATGAATATTTCGATTCGCGTTTTCGCACATCGGAGGTGATTCACACGAGTCCACTATTGATTTCTCGTTGTGATGAGGAGACTCGTGTCTCGAACACGTATGCTTGAGTCACGTCAGTACCTGACTGTTGTTCAGTCAACAACACGAACACAAGGCTAACTAGCAACGTGTGGAACCCCGTATTTACATCTGTCTAGCATTTACTCTCTATCTTCCTGTATTTAAGGCCTCTCTTTTCCTTTTCCTCTTTCACTCCAGCTATCCGTCCATTTCTAGTTATTGCTTTCCTCCTTTCTCTCATCATTTTAAACTCTTTTCATCAACCCATCATCTTCTGTTCTTTGCACATGAGCGGACCATCTTAAAACTCGGCAATCCACTCTGTCATCCACCCTAACCCTTTTACCATGCACTCCTAAGTTTTGCATATTTCTCTCCTTTTCTTGTTCCTCTTTTACCACATGTGCTGTGTGAACAGTTTGCACCTCCTGCTTCGTGGCTTCGTTTGCATTTAACAACCACATCTCCCTTACAGGAGAGTTGGTTCAACTAGTCCTTCATGCAGCCCAAAATGGCTCATTTATGCTTTCCAAGTTTTGTTCCCAGTCTTTTGCGCACATCCTACTACCTATGCTTTATATATATATATATATATATATATATATATATATATATATATATATATATATATATATATATATATATATATATATATATATATATATATATATATATATATATACACAAAATCAAATGGAAGTTTTAGGAATAGGGGCTCGTTCACGATTCAAAAGCTTGTCTCCTTTCTTGGGGCTATCCCCTTGTAATATATAGACATACATACATACACACACACAGAGATATATATATATATATATATATATATATATATATATATATATATATATATATATATATATATATATATATATCATCACACATATGATATATATATATATATATATATATATATATATATATATATATATATATATATATATATATATATATATTACTTGAGTATTTGATTAAAAGAGAAAGAGTTTAGTGCTACAGTCATTAGTGATATCCCCAAGACATTAGCCATTGTAGGGAAATGTCAGCTCATGGTTTGTTTATCTTTTTTTTTTTTACAAAAATTCTTTATGAATACCTATTCATGTCTGATAAAGTGGCAAAAATATGACCTTCACATATTTTCATACGATTGTTCACCCATGTGCGCACTAACTTTTCCTGCCAAAAATCACCAGAACTAGTCTCTATTTCTAATATCTCGCTTTTGTAATCACGTAGAATGCATCGGACACAGCACCCTCGCTTTCCGTTGCATATTTGAAGTCATGCTCGGGCCGGTCGGTGTGCGCAATCAGCCTTCGCAAACCCTCCAACTTCCTCTCTCTCTAAATCACGAAGCCTTCCTCTTCTTTCGTGTTTTAGTGCCACTGGGAGAATTTAAAATTAAATTTAAATGCGCTTTCGTCTGGTCATTTCTGGTTAGGCCTGAAGTCTTTCGGTAGTCGTAGGCCAGTGTATTGTTCGTATATGAAGAACGCATGAACGAATAGGGATGTACTACATGGATGAAAACGATGGATGTGGCTGGGATTGCTGTCATTGTTTTTGAGAGATATATATATATATATATATATATATATATATATATATATATATATATATATGTGTGTGTGTGTGTGTGTGTGTGTGTGTGTGTATATGTATGTATACATACAGTATATACATATATATATATATATGTATATATATGTAATTGTAATAGCCACAATGCCCTCTTAACTTCTCGAATTCTTCGCGCTTTTTGGATATGCTTGTCACTACAAAGCCGTAAATATCCAAGTGCAAGAAATTGAAGTGGCTTGGATGTCCGGTCGCGGGAAACGAACCCGTGTCACCATAATCACAAGGAGGTCGCGTTGCCGACCTGACCAGTAGCTTCTTCATGTATATATATATATATATATATATATATATATATATATATATATATATATATATATATATAATAAAAAGAAAGAATGGAAAGAGTTGTCTCCCCCATTCTTCCCTTTAAAATATTTATAATGTGCTTAGATGCCTCATCCTAAATATGTTTCTATTGAAAATGTTGACATGAAGCAGTCACCAAACATTTTAAATTGCTGCGTTTGACAAGCGGAAAAAGAGAAGAGACATAACGCTCTCTCTCTCTCTCTCTCTCTCTCTTCATTACGGTACACTGTTCCTCTGTTATCCATCTCCACTTATCCTGAATCATTTGTCACTCAAGCTACAGAGAGAGTACGCTGAAGGATGTTCCTCGTGTGGCTGATGTATTGTTCTGTTCAAAGACCAAACATTTCGTGTTTTGTAGCTGTGAATATATTACAAAGGAGGGCTGGATAAAATGGCCTTTTATATATATATATATATATATATATATATATATATATATATATATATATATATATATATATATATTATATATATATATATATATATATATATATATATATATATATATATATATATATATATATATATATATATATATATATATAATGCATGCATTATCCGCCTAATGGTTGCAGTGAAAGCCTTCACTGAGCGTTGAGCGTTGCTCTAAGTCTAAGGTACAATGACGTGACAAAGTAACGCGCCACCTTTTCTCCCACGGTACTTGGATCCATAGCAGATCCCCTGCCCCATCCCACCTCCCCGCCACCGCCCGACGCTCGTTCCCCTCCACCCCCACTTCTCTCTCTTTCTCTCTCTCTCTCTCATCTTCACTACTTCCACAACCGGGGGACTGGTTAGCACTCTCCCCCCACCCCCCTTTACCAGGTTGTGTGTAGTCGCTCCTGCCTGGCTGCCGCTCTCTCTCTCTCTTTCTCTCTCTCTCCCTCTCTCTCTCTCTCTGACTACAATGGCTTGGTCGAATGCGCCGTCTGACTCATCCAACTCGTCTATTCATCCCATTAGGGTCATGATAATCTTACTCATCTCAACCCGTCTGGCAGATAAAAGGAAGTGGGTTGACCGTCCTCTATATGAAAGTGGAAGTGTGGAGGCCCCCCTTCACGTCTGCCAGATAGATTGAAGTGGGCCGACGTCCCGAGGATTTATTTATTTGTCTATTCTAACGTTCGCATTGTTAAGCTCTAGCATGACACCGCGAGAGGTCCGCGACTGGAAGGAATTAATGAGGAAGTCAGGCGTTTAGATGAATGAGCGGCAGTATGTGTGTATAAATAAATATATATATATATATATATATATATATATATATATATATATATATATATATAAATATATATATATAATATATGTGTGTATATATATATAAATATATATATATATATATAATATATATATATATATATATATATATATATATATATATATATATATATATATATATATATATATAACACAAAGACGTTAATTCTCTCAGCACATTTAAATGTAAGTGTGTTTAAAATTCTAGCAAGGAAGAGAGAACATGCAAATATGCAGAATCCGGTTATTTTAATTAGAAGATATTATCAGAGTCGCTTTGCCATTCAGTGAAATCTTTGATAACGAAGAACGTGGTTTTATCTGCAAAGTCATTGTTATGGTCAGCGTCAGTGAAGTCACCGATGTTATTCCTTCCACGGTAGTTGTTCCGATGTTTTTGGCCAATTTGACATCGTCTTCAGCATTACTGATATGTTTTTTCCTCATTTAATTATTATTTCCTTTGGTTATTCTTGTTTTTGTTGCTCGTGTTCTGTTTATTGCCTTCAAATTCGGCATTGCTGTTGTTAAAATAATTTACATGATTAAATCCTCGCTTTCCTTATCTTTATTTTTTCTATAACATTGCCTTCGAAGTTATCATTTATATATATATATATATATATATATATATATATATATATATATATATATATATATATATATATATATATATATATATATATATATACTGTATATTCACATTCTTTTCATTCAACCCCTCCTGCTGGAGACAATGAGCGACCTTTCGGCAAGCCATGAAATCTACGGAATTATTAACGAAGTTTTCATCTCATCTCTCCTAGAGGAGGGAGGGGATTGGCGATGAGGAGAGATTAGGGGATATTGTGTTGGGTGTTTAGGGATTCTTTTTTTTGTGGGGGCGGGGGAAGAAACGACAGAAATCATTGAGTATTTGGGGGATAATTTTTACTCGGAAGGGGCGAGGAGATAAATGACAGAATTCAAACTATAAATAGTTGAAGTGTTCGTGTTTCTAGTATAGCACATGTCAGTCCCTATAGACCTTGAGCTACTGTATGTCGGCAAAAGCTACGGAGGTAAAGATTAGGAGGAAAAGACTCTTAAAAGTAAGGTGTTTCTGAGTTTCTGGAAAAAATGTTATCAGGTAGAATGGTGACCATCGTGTATCACTTCCAAAATGGTATCAAGTAGGATAGTTTATTAAGTTAGCCCTTTGTTGGCCGAGTTGGTTGAGCTTCAGACCGATTCGATTTATTATGAAGTTTAAGAAATTTATTTCTGGTGATAGAAATTCATTTCTCGCTATAATCATTCCACAATAAGTTGTAGGTCCCGTTGCTAAGTAACCAATTGGTTCTTAGCCACGTAAAATAAGTCTAATCCTTTGGGCCAGCCTAGGAGAGCTGTTAATCAGCTCAGTGGTCTGGTAAAACTGAACTTAAATGTATTATCAACGGAAATTGTTACTTCCTTAAATGACTTCCGGATATAAAATAGTAACCTTGATACTTGATTTTTTCTTTTTTTTTTTTTTAGATTGTCTAGAGAGTAAAAATCCGAGGAAGGTTGTTACGGAAGATAAGTATTAGCTGAAGAATTTGTCAGAAATTCCATTTATGGCTCTCTCTCTCTCTCTCTCTCTCTCTCTCTCTCTCTCTCTCTCTCTCTCTCTCTATATATATATATATATATATATATATATATATATATATATATATATATATATATATATATATATATATATATATATATATATATATATATATATATATATATATATATATATATATATATATATATATATATATATATATATATATAAAAATAAGAACCCCACAGGAAAATAATATCCAGAAGATCTGTACCAAGCGCTTTTGCTTTTATTCGCACGAATAAACGTGAAAGCGCTCGGCACGGAGCTTCCGTCTGTTATTTTCCTGTGGGTTTCGCTTTTACTGCATCACGTACATATCTCGTGATTTTTTTAGCATATATGTGTGTGCGTGTTTCTGTACGTATGTATGGATGTATCTTAAAACGGAGTATTTAGCGACTCGTGTGTTAGGGCTTAATAGATTAATATTCCGTGGCATAACGACTATACAGGCATTACGACTGCAGTGGACTAAACATGTCACCTTTTTAAAACTACATATACTCTAAAAATTTAAACTGGAATGTAATTTAGTTAAGCCTTTGCTCTAGATTATAAGGAAATAATGTTCTTAAGTGCTTCTTGGAGTTGTAAGGCTTTAACGAAAATTTATTTCCTGTGTTCGAGAAGATCATTTTATGTAGTTACGAAGATCCGGCCACAGAAACTTTTTTGATGTTAGGGAAAAATTTTGTGATTCCTTTTGGAATCTGTTTTTTTATTCTTCATTCAGGATTTACTGGAAATTTTGTTGTTAGTTTTCTTTAAAAGAAAACTATTGCGCCGGCTTTGTCTGTCCGTCCGCCCGCAGATCTTAAAAACTACTGAGGCCAGAGGGCTGCAAATTGGTATGTTAGTCACCCACCCTCCAACCATCAAACAACGAAATTGCAGCTCTCTAGCCTCAGTAGTTTTTATTTTATTTCAGGTTAAAGTTAGCCATAATCGTACTTCTGGCAGCGCTATAGATACCAACGACATAGGCCACCACCAGACCGTGGCTGAGTTTCATGGGCCGCGGCAAAGAGTTTTATGGGCAGTGGCTGAGGCCATCATTGGACAGAAAACTCGATTGCGCCGAAGAAACTTCGGCGCAGTTTTTACTTGTTTCTTTCAGCGTTCAACGACCTTCACCTGTAATCCAGCTATTTAATATGAGCATGTAATCCATACATTTCATTCTTAATCTCAGTCAGAAACGACACATCGGTTAGTTTATTCCCCGTTTATTTTTTTGTTTACAAATCAAATGTTATTGCTGAATCTGACTAAAGGAGACATGTTATTTGCAATACATGCGCTTATATATCAGGGGAACTTATGTTGTGTTTGCTATTTGTTATTGTATCTTGCTGAAGTCTTGTTATTTGTCTGTAATATGTATTTTGCTACATTATTAAGTTAATTTGCGATAAGAATCTCGATACAGTCCATATGAATTAACATGACACTGTTATCAGTTTTGCTAAGCTTAGATGAAGTCTGGTGACTGGTATTGTATTTTGCATGTTTTCCGTTAATGGAAGCTACAATTAATTTAGATATTATTTCCTAATATGGTCTCCTGCCTGGTTCTGTGAAATAAATGAATTACTCTTGTTATTTGTGAGAGAAGCTCTTTGTAAATTTCCATAGCGCGTTGTAGATGCCTTGTATTGTCATCTCCCTGTAAAGGATATTATTTACGATCTTTTACATTGCAGTACATTTTGTATGAGATGATTATCTGCGACATGTTAAAAGATTGCTCTCTATAGAACATAATCTGCTATTGTAAATCGCACAAAAGTTATTTTTCGTCTTTAGAAATATACGACGCGCTCTTCTGATGTGTTGACAAAACTTCCTCATACAATTCAAGAATGATAGAAGGAAGACACAGTTATTACGCATTTAGCGTCTCGTGTTATTTCCCTGGAGAAGATTTATTTGTCTCTTTTTTTGTGCATTTATTCTCTCGGGATGTTACAGTTATCATATTATAAGCTTCTTGCGTTGCAGATATTATATTATTATTATTATTATTATTATTATTATTATTTATTATTAGTTTTGCCTTGCATCCTCACTTGAATTGCTGTACCAGGATTTTTTCTTATAACTCAATATAGATTTTATAATGAGAAAATCTTCATTATCGGAATTTTGGGTAGCCCCCCAGAACTGCTAAATTTCCTTTATCTTTAATGAAGTAAGCTTTCTGTGTACAACTTTAGTTATTGTAACTATTTTTTTTAACTCTAAATCATATCTCTGACAGTAGCCGCGATCACTCAAGCCTCGCCAACCTAGCACAGATGTATGGAAATTTATGGACGTTAGCTGTCCATTCCATAAATTCTCATTTTTCAACCTGTGTTCTTTTATTTCGTTTACAAGCCATATACTGTAAAGCTTTCTTTGTGTTCACAGACCATTTTACCATAAACTTCATCCAGTTATTCACTCGTAGCGTATAACCGAAATATGCAGTATGGATACCCTGATTTATATATAAGGATTTCTATTTAGTTTTAAAAATAAAATTTGAGAGAGGAAGAGTATTGGTATTCTGGAGACCAGGTGGACAGACAGACAGACAGAACAGACAAACAGACAGCGCGATAAGACGAAATGAGGCCCAGAATTTGCTCGGGAATTCGAATGCAATCTCGGTTACATAAAGATTTTCTGTATTTTTATCATTCACACAACATTTTTCCGATCGTATGTACAGATTGTAGTAAGGGAGAAGTTAAGTTCTCTTATTGCAGTTTAAAGTTAGTTCTATTCTAATCAGGTTTTTTCCGGATTCCGTTTCTTCATGTATATGTTACCAAGAAAGTATTCAAATTAACGGTACATGAAAAAAGGACATAGAAAACACGTGAACGTATAGTAGGTTACTCATGGGAGAGACTTTTGGCTAATGGAATGAAATAAAACAAGGAGTTTCTGTTGCCGAACATCAGCAGCTAAAGTCAGCATTTTATAGCATAGGGCAGAGTTAACATTCCTCCACCAGCAAAGCCATCAGGAGAGGTCAAGAAGTCAGGAAAGCAGTGCTGACTCCTTGTTGACGCCACTGTATCAGATTACAAGGGATTAAAACCGATTGTAGGCCACACCCTTTAAGTAGGTAATTCCTTTTCGAGGCAAAAGTGAATCTGTCTGGTATGCATAAAAAACACCAAAACCGTTGATTTGAAAGTGCAAGAAGTGAACAATGAATAAAGAGACCGTGAATAATGTAAATTAGTGAAGTAGACTATGCAAATGAAACCGTTGAGAAGGGGGATGAATAAGACCCTACCACACACATCCCGAACCATGACGTCACGTTTGACACCAGACACGAACACCAATATAAGGAGAGAGAAGGAGAGGAGTTACTTAGTGGAGTGAAAATCGAGACTTAAGAGCCTGAGAGCCTCAATAAGAGCAGTTGGTGTACATGGAGTGAAATCGGTGAAGTACATGTGACAATAACCTGAACTTAGACTTGTAACTCTCCCCATATAAGTTTCCACAAGTTCATTGCAGACTTGGTGCAGTTAAAGTCTTGTGCCAGTGATTTCCCAAAAGCAGTAAATTAACCCAGGTGGAACATTTATATTTGAATAAGGGAAAATGAAGAAAAACCCCTATGAAGACACTTTTCTGTAAGAGCCCAAACTTATAAATTAATTTGTACAACTGATTCAATGAAAAATAAGAATTATGTAAAACCGATTCCAATTTGAAGCAAAGATGCCTCCCGGACACTATACCTTAATGTAGATTGGAAGAAGCCAGTCCGGAAATATATGCACATATTATGTGTTTTGAAATTTCACTTTCATAAAAGTGATGTGCTTACCATTGAATTCTTTCCTGAACCTGAAGGGTTAATGATCCATGTTTGATAATGATTGTCTCAAGGTATTTAAATGATTCCACTTCTGGAACGGAATCATTATGCGCTGAATAACTATGAAAGTCATTATTCCATTTATAAATGTTTCATTATCATTTAATTGATGACAAGGTCCACTCTCTGTCAAGTCATTTTGCTCAACCTTCGTCAAACACTTTAGGTAATCCTAAAGATTCTCTCTTCCTCTACTTTGAAATCTCGTTTACTCAAAAGGCGCACCTTATTTGAAAACAGACAGAGAGAGAGAGAGAGAGAGAGAGAGCTGATGAGACGAGAGGTACGAATATCCAATATCCTATGAATAAATTTTGATAATGTATTGCCAGGAAGCGAATAGCAAACTTGTCTGGTGTGAAATAAAGTCATTTCGCGCTCGTAGATTTTTCCTCTTTTTAAAATGGGTCGAAGTGTGCCGTGTTCTTTCCTTTATTCTGTTGTTTGCATACATATCACTGGCTGTGAATTTGCATACGTCTTAATGTTTGGGAATACTTTGATCATTAACAGTTTGTGCGAACTAATGACAAATTAATATTCGATGTACATTTACTTTAAATACTTCTATTGTATTAATATAAAATTTATTATTTTATGCATATTTATTTTAAATACTTTTATTTTCTGTGACACTCGAATAAATACAGATTCCCATAATTCATTTATTGTAATATTCTCAAGCAATCCCTTCCAGATATTGATGCTGATATCATA
>NC_089753.1:44971412-44976412 GCF_040412425.1 Macrobrachium rosenbergii | reverse complement strand
GAGCAACTGAGCGCTGGTCGTTCGTGGCCGAGAGTTTCATACTGTAGCACATCGAGATTTTCATACAGCATTATACGCTGTACAGAAAACTCGATTGCGCCGAAGAAACTTCGGCGCATGTTCTTACTTGCTTATTCATGTCAGCAACGGCATTATCCTGTTTTCCTGATCCTCTCCCCTCCCTCCAACTCCTTCCACCCACTCACCCACATGCTCCCTCTTTCGCCTTCATTTCTTTTGATAAACCTGATAACTTTTGGAATCGTTCATTCGCAGAATATTGAATGATTACCTGGTTATTTTTACCTCGCGAGGTCATTAACCTGGTTTGGCGTCACTGCATGAAATAATTTATTAGGTCACTGACCTGGTATGGCGTCACTGCATGAAATAATTTATTAGGTCACTGACCTAGTATGGCGTCACTGCATGAAATAATTTATTAGGTCACTGACCTGGTATGAAATAATTTATTAGGTCACTGACCTGGTATGGCGTCAATGCATGAAATAATTTATTAGGTCACTGACCTGGTATGGCGTCACTGCATGAAATAATTTATTAGGTCACTGACCTAGTATGGCGTCACTGCATGAAATAATTTATTAGGTCACTGACCTGGTATGGCATCACTGCATGAAATAATTTATTAGGTCACTGACCTAGTATGGCGTCACTGCATGAAATAATTTATTAGGTCACTGACCTGATATGACGTCACTGCATGAAATAATTTATTAGGTCACTGACCTAGTACCGTCACTGCATGGCGTCACTGACCTGGTATGGCGTCACTGAATGAAATAATTTATTAGGTCACTGACCTAGTATGGCGTCACTAATTTATTAGGTCACTGACCTGGTATGGCGTCACTGAAAATAATTTATTAGGTCACTGACCTTGGCGTCACTGGCGTCACTGTCACTGAAATAATTTATTATGTCACTAACCTAGTATGGTGTCACTGCATGAAATAATTTATTATGTCACTGACCTAGTATGGTGTCACTGCATGAAATAATTTATTAGGCCACTGACTTAGTTTATTAGCCACTGTCATGGCGTCACTGAAATAATTTATTAGGTCATTGACCTGGTATGGCGTCACTGCATGAAATAATTTATTAGGTTACTGACCTAGTATGGCGTCACTGCATGAAATAATTTATTAGGTCACCGACCTGGTATGGCGTCACTACATGAAATAATTTATTAGGTCACTGACCTGGTATAGCGTCACTACATGAAATAATTTATTAGGTCACTGACCTGGTATGGCGTCACTGCATGAAATAATTTATTGGGTCACTGGCCTAGTATGGCGTCACTGCATGAAATAATTTATTAGGTCACTGACCTAGTATGGCGTCACTGCATGAAATATTTTCTTAGGGACTCGGTCTTGTGAAGAGAGAGAAAGTGGTGTTGGGACTGAAATTAAAGCAAGTCTGATATATTAGATTTTGAATAATAATAATAATAATAATAATAATAATAATAATAATAATAATAATAATAATAATAATAATAAATATTATGAAGGAATTTTCAGCTCTGTGTGAAGCTTTTTAATACATTCAGTCAATAGTGTTTTAATAATTTTATTACTGATTGCCTCTCAATTGGCGTTATTATTATTATTATTATTATTATTATTATTATTATTATTATTATTATTATTATTGTTGTTCTTGTTTTTCTAATAACTGACCTCCACTTTCTGTATTTTCCATTAACTTCTGTTACTTCTTTCGAATGAACACCATATTCTTTGGAAGCTTGAATTTCAAGACAATGGCCCCTGAGAGCTTGTTCCATATGAATAGGGTTCATCTTCTGAATAATAATAATAATAATAATAATAATAATAATAATAATAATAATAATAATAATAATAATAATAATATTATTATTATTATTATTATTATTATTATTATTATTATTATTATTATTATTATTATTATTATTACAAAAATCAATGGTTCTAATAGCAATGCCTCAGATATCTGTGGCCATAATATTACCAACAGATTCCACTGGAGCGATTCGTGTCAGCCTTGAGAACGTAATGTCAGCCGAGTCTTGCAATAACGTGCAATTATGCAGCTCAGATGGCAATGGGATCGTGTCTGGCTTGCAAGAGCCGGACTGAGCTGGATCTATACGCAACCCAGACGTGATTTCTAACAATGATTTCTACAACATCACCTTTCGTTGTAGTTTCTCTGAACGGAAATCGTTGCCAGCTTGTTGCTTTTTGTTTTGAGATTAATTTTATATTGGCGATTTTTTCTATCCTTTTGATTGTATTATTATTATTATTATTATTATTATTATTATATTATTATTATTATTGAAACCTTTCATTTGGAACAAGCCCACCACAGGGTTTTTGTTTTGAGATTAATTATTTGGCGATTTTTTCAGTAAGATTAAACCTATTATTATTATTATTATTATTATTATTATTATTAATTATTATTATTATTATTATTATTCAGAAGATGAAACCTATTCACTTGGAACAAGCCCACCACAGGGCTCATTGACCTGAAATTCAAGCTTCCAAAGAATATGGTGTTCATTAGGATGAAGTAAGAGGAGGTAAAAGGAAATACAGAAAGAAGTGATACCACTCATTAAAAAAGAAAGAAATAAATTAATAAATAGATAAAAATGAAGTAAAATGCAAGGAGAACAGCATTAGTGTAGTAATGCGTTGGATCTTCGCTTTTATTTTCTTGTGATAGATGGATGATTGTTTTCTTTTCATTCAGCGAAATATTGAAAAGTCAGGGTGTCAGTGTCGCTTTATTTGCTTTTATTCTTCCCCACATTCAATTTGTTTTGTTAGAGATTTACTTGAATTGCTTCTGTGATTTATCTAATACAATATTTTTACATTTTGATTTTTGTGTTGCCGATAGAAATCAGACTGAATTTTTAAGACATACATCATGATTGTTACTTCATATTATGTATATATATATATATATATATATATATATATATATATATATATATATATACAGTATATATTTATATATATATATATGTTTATATATATATATTTATTTAGTTATTTATTTATTTATTTATTTGATATATATGTGTATACACAAACACACACGCGCACACACACATATACAGTATATATATTTATATATATATATATATATATATATATATATATATATATATATATATGTGTGTGTGTGTGTGTATATATATAAATTTTTTATATACATAATATATTATATATACATATATATATATATATATATATATATATATATATATATATATATATATTCATATTTATTATGTGATGAGCCAGTATTAATATGTATTTAAAAGTCAGTCTGTAAAACGGGTGTAATTATTTTTCAGGTCAACAGTTTCTCTTGAAAATGTACGTTATTTTGGTATAACAATGCAGTCAGTATTTTCATTTTTCCATCATAATTTCTAACCAAAGACATCTATCTTAGACATGAAAGTCATAATCTCAAGGAGGACAAGATATTATGTTATTGTAGAATCTCGTACAGCTTTTCCCTCCCTACAGTAGGATCAAGTGAAAATGCTAGATTTATTCAGTGAAGAAGGTTATTTGATATTTATGACTATTTTCTGACTCAGCTGAGGTGTCTCTTTATAACAAAATACAAGGTGTATCCTTGTATTTATTAACTGTGCATGTAACAGATCATCTTCTGATAATGAACTTAACTTTTAGATATGCCGTTGTCCATTCAGGGCCCAGCTTTGCTCACAGTTAGCCCCTTGGTGCCAGCTTCTGGAAGGTACTTAACGTCTCTTGGGTCGAGACCCTCCTACGCTTCCACATTTTTCAACGACATGGCTAAACTAGTATATTTATAAACCTCAAGCCTTATTGCATCTAAATGTTTGAAGAGTCTGAATGGTATCTGAACTGATCAGATACATTTATACACGTATTTATTGAATGGTTCTGAACGTTGTGCTGCCATTTTTTTAAATTTTCTTTGTGCTTTTGTCAGCCCATTTCGAAAAAGGAGGTCAGTTGGCGTAAATAATAAAGGTTAATAAAAAGGCCACATGCACGAGCAGAGATCAGAAGAGAATAGCATATGTAGGTCAGCACGGAAAGGTTTGTTCGTACAGACGGCGTCAATAATCAGCATAAAAAACGACGAAAGAGAGAGAGAGAGAGAGAGAGAGAGAGAGAGAGAGAGAGAGAGAGAGATCCTTGCTACGGGCGGCATCTATAATCAGCATGAAAAAGAAAGGAGGAAACGAGAGAGAGAGAGAGAGAGAGAGAGAGAGAGAGAGAGAGAGAGAGAGAGAGAGAGAGAGAGAGAGATATCCTTGCTACAGGCGGCATCTATAATCAGCATGAAAAAGAAAGGAGGAAACGAGAGAGAGAGAGAGAGAGAGAGAGAGAGAGAGAGAGAGAGCCTTGTTGATGCAGACGGCATCTATAATCAGCACAAAAACGAGAGAGAGAGAGAGAGAGAGAGAGAGAGAGAGAGAGAGAGAGAGAGAGAGAACCTATAATCAAATATCTAAGAGCGATTTCGGGAAAATGGGTGGGGGAGGGGGAATTGGTATAACATTCCATATGAAAAGAATATAGCACCTCCAGACTATTTACCTTAAAATCTGAATACTCCAAATGAACAGGTAAGAGAAGAATGGTAGATAAATGAAGGAGCAGGAGGGGGGGGAAGGGATGACATAGAGGAGGATTGATGAAAAGGAAATCGTTAGGATAATTATCATTACAAGCAAAAGACGTGTTCTCACTCGGACTAAGCTTATGAAAGAGAAAGTTATCCTTGTATTGTGATCGCGGTTGGCCCCCCTGCCACCGCCCCTACAACCTCACCCCAACCCCCGCCCCTCAGCCCGTCCCCCAGCCACCTCTTTCTGAAGGTTGCGTTGCTTTCCCAGGCGAAAACAAGGCGTGTATGAAGACACGTCACGTACTTGACAAGTTATGACACCGGAAGAG
>NC_089753.1:44953912-44968912 GCF_040412425.1 Macrobrachium rosenbergii | reverse complement strand
TTGCTAGGTAACCAATTGGTTCTTAGCCACGTAAAATAAATCTGATCCTTCGGGCCAGCCCTAGGAGAGCTGTTAATCAGCTCAGTGGTCTGGTTGAGCTAAGGTATACTTTTTTATATATGTATGCATATATATATATATATATATATATATATATATAAACAGATATATATACATATATATATGTATATATATTATATGTATATATATATATATATATATATATATATATATATATATATATATATATATATAGAGAGAGAGAGAGAGAGAGAGAGAGAGAGAGAGAGAGAGAGAGAGAGAGAGAGAGAGAACAGTGGTTCCCAACCATTTTCATTACATCACCCATGTGCTGACTTCTTCAAGTTAGTGTTACCCACATCATCAAATGTAATCACAGTAGTATAGATTCTATGAATCTCTAATAAATTAGATAAATAAGGGTTATTAAAAAAATCGTGCTGAAGGCTTGATGTTTTATTTTTTTATATTTGTATAACCTCTGATTAAATCTGTCTACGACCTACAGGAAGTGCAGACGAATACAGGCCTGTATTCCAGCATAGTAATAAACGCACAATACTAGGTACATTTTTCATTCGTCAGTATGATAAATGTAAATATTGATAGCTATCATAATTATTAATTTCTTATATTTTTTGCTAAACTGTCTTGCAAGGCCAGCAAAACCTAGCCATCTCAATCTTCGCTCACGCTACTTCTGCTATACTTATTTTCCATATACGTGGCCTCGCTAAATACCCGGACTCGCTAAATACCCGGATATTCTTGAACGAAGCCAAAAGACTACATTCTAGCCCGAAAGTATTGACGCAACTACGTGAAACAGGGTATGGTCTTTAAAGATGAACGATTCATTAAAACGGCTTCTAAAACAACTCGATGCTAAAATGGATATGCTTTAAGATAATGCAGGTTATGGTTTTTGTTCTTAGTGATTCTAGGATATAACTGACACGGTATTTACCAGTTAAAAAGACGTGGAGTCAGACATCTGCAAATATTTTTTTTTTATGTATTGCATTCCTGCTTCTTATCACGAAATCGCTTACAGAAGGAGATGGACTACAAGAAGGCAGAGAGAAGAGAAGCTTTCTTAACGTGAAACGAAGCTGTAAACAATAATGGGAAATGAATATCATAGAAATTATAACATGTATTATGTGATTTTACGAAATAACTATCAGAAATTAAGACAATGATAATGACCCCATCATTCAATAAAAACCGAAACTGTCAGAAAAACTCAGTACCCGGAGATATTCTGCGTACCAGGAATGAGGGACTAGCACGGGCATTAAAAACTAGTCATCCGATTTTGTAGCATCAAACAAATATAAGTATGTCAATATACTCATTTATTTCTTGTTATGACCCCTTCTTTCGTCAGCGATTTCCAGATAAAAGGCGGGAATATGCAGATGGAAGAGTGACTGGGTTAGTGCAAGGTGGGTCTGAGTCAAGGGATTTTATGTAAAGTTATGGAGAGGACATTAGATGTTGGTGCAAAGTTCTGGGATAAGAAAACGAGTTATAAATGGAGTGCGAAATGAGTCAATAATGGAGTGTGGAAAGTCACTTCACTGGAGATAGTGAAGAGGAGCTGCATCAACTAATGCAAGAAATTCGAAAAGAGTTAAAAATGAATACAAGCAAGAGTATGGTTATAATGACTGTGAGAGTAATTGGATATCAGGAACATATATGTAAATTATATATATATATATATATATATATATATATATATATATATATATATATATATATATATATATATATATGTGTGTGTGTGTGTGTGTGTGTGTGTGTGTGTATGTGTGTGTGTTTGTGTTATACATATGCATGTACATATATATATATATATATATATATATATATATATATATATATATATATATATATATATACTATGTGTGTGTGTGTGTTTATGTATGTTTTCTATCTACTCGTGATACTGTGAAAATGGGCGCATTTGTATGAGAGCGAATTAACAGTAGACATGGAAATACTTAAACCAGTTGTCATTTGGAACTGAATATCTATAAATAAATAATCTTAAATCCTCGCAATTATGCTTTATCTGAAAGCATTTTCAGTCTATATACTACACGAACCTGAACAAGCCCTAGCTATTATCGAAAATGCCTATAAGCGCTCTGCATAAGTAATGAGTTTCGTAATATCAGCGGGTAAATGAAGCGATAACGTATCAGTTTTTCTACTTGATATGACCTCTCCATATTATATTAGTCCAACTTCAAGAGGCACCATAAACGAAATATTATGGAAAAGAAAAATGCTGTAACCGGTATTATGAATTTTTCTCTCCCTCTGGCTCTAGTTCGTTGAGTTACACGACCGAGAGAGAGAGAGAGAGAGAGAGAGAGAGAGAGAGAGAGAGAGAGAGAAGAAAGAAAGAAAGCTAAGTATAGGCTATTCTAACGCAAAACAATCATCCAATTTGTCTTTTCAAAGTAACCCAAAATGTATTTCCTTATTTTTTCCCCTAAATATTTAACCGAATTATGGAGTCATGTTTTCTCCAGAAAAAGTTGATACATATTTTTTCCCCAAATAAGTCATGATGTTCCTCGTGCCTAGGGGAGATAAGGAAAGGTGGGTGGGGGAAGGGTGTGGGGGGGAGGTAGCCTAAGACACCATCCTGAAACTGCAAACAAGTTTCTGAGTCATCCACAGGAGCCTATAATAATGACAATCATTTCTTCTGAGTTTATTAGATGGCACTTTATATTAATATTCCTAAGTCTCACTTCTTTGTTTATTGTTATTACAAGTATCAGTTATTATAGTTATTGTTATTTTAACCTTTATTTACATCGTTTATAATTACTTTTTTTGTAAGTTATAATTTCTTTGATTCCTTGGAACTGACCGGGGAAGCATTAGCGTTTCCCATCTGACTCCATCTGTAAATGTTTAGAGAGAATAATTAAATTTTATATTATAAATGTTTAGAGATAATTTCAATATATATATTTTATATATATATATATATATATATATATATATATATATATATATATATATATATATATATATATATATATATAATATTTCTGTTACACACGTGATTGTGTGATTATTAGTTCTATACACACACACACACACACACACATATATATATATATATATATATATATATATATATATATATATATATATATATATATATATATATATATATATATATATATATATTATATATATATATATATATATATATATATATATATTAATATATATTTCATTCCTTTATCTCCGAAACAGAAAAACCTTCCATTGTAATTCAAACAAATCACGACGTGAGTAATTCAGTGAAATTCACTGAACTACGGTTTCCTTAGTATTTAGAAATTATATATATATATATATATATATATATATATATATATATATATATATATGTGTGTGTGTGTGTGTGTGTGTGTGTGTGTGTGTGTGTGTGTGTGTGTTTAGATGTGTCTATGTATATCTTGCTCTTTTCTAAGGTTTTCTCACATACGGTAAAGAAGTTCATAGCCTGACGAATTGTCCGAGCTGATTGATAATTATATCACTCTTGAAGTGTTTTATTTTTAAATTGATTTTACGTTTCCAAAAAATTGAACATTAAAGTGATACCAGGTCGAAGTACAAATAAACAAACAGTAAGAAATACAGCAAAGATTTGCGTTCAAAACAAAAAACAAAAATACTGGTTTAATTTAAAAGGCGGAAATCCCGGACGATTACTCTGGGCTCACTAATCCACTGCTTATTGAGATCTGCATCTGTTATCTTAATTAGATGAGCCGGTAAATGAGACGTGAATGCTCAAGAAAAAAGGTCGAATTCGTCGTTAATCAAAAGCCTGACTTAAAAGCTTATGAGGACTATTTCCTCTCCAACATAAGAGGATAAAGGAAGGGTAGACGCATAAACATGCACGATAAACGCACACACACTTGTACTTATATACACTCATACATAATGCATACATTCATATATACGTACATACTCTCACATGTATAAATACAGGACGTCATAATTAATTCATACTTCTTGCATTTAGATCTGGTAGTTTTATACACAGGAGGTTCCTCTGTGACTCAGTAATCTAAGCTTGAAGGGAGCAGTTATTGCCCATGTTAAAAGACAAACCCTCCTAGGTTTAACTCTCTCTCTCTCTCTCTCTCTCTCTCTCTCTCTCTCTATATATATATATATATATATATATATATAAATATGTATATACATACATGTATACACATATATATAATATATATATACACACATACATATATACATGCATACATATATATACATGTGTATATATATATATATATATATATATATATATATATATATATATGTATATATATATATATATATATATATATATATATATATATATATATATGTGTGTGTGTCAGGAGTGTATTCATATTAACGACACATAAAAAAATGTGAAGCCACGTAAACTTATAGTAGGTGACTCAGAGAGAGAGAGAGAGAGAGAGAGAGAGAGAGAGAGAGAGAGAGAGTTGGGTAAATACTACACTAATGGACTAAAACAAAGGTGTTGTTCTGTTACTGGTTGTCAGCAAGAAAAGTCAGCATTTTAGGCCATAGGGCAAAAGTGATAGAGGTGATAAACTCTCGCCAGTGAAGCCATTAGGAGAGGCCAAAAGAGTAGATGTTGGTGCCTCTGTACATGTATGCATAAAACACCAAGACAAAACAATAACCGTTGTTCAGAAGGAGTGAGAAAGTGAACGATGAATAAAGCAACCATGAATAGCAAAAATTAGTGAAATAAGCTATGGAAAAGAAAATGAAGCCGATGAGAGGGAGGTGAACAAGACCTTACCATACACACCTCGAACCATGACATCACGATTGACATACGTAAGAGAGAGAGAAGAAGAAGGAGTTAGCAAAAGTAGAGACAGAGTCGCAATTACAGTGAGACGAGAGCAGACGGTGTGCAGAGTGTAAAGGTGTTGACCATGTTGCAGTAACTGAACTTTGACTATTTTAACTCTCTCAAGAACTTAGTTTTTCCAAGTCCAAGTGTGGACTTTGCGCAGTTAAGTCTCGAGTCCAGTTGACTTCCCAGAAGCAGCAGATTAACCCAGATGGAACTTTTTATTTTTACAAAGGGAAATTAAAAAAAAACCCTAACACGTTTTTACATCAAGAACCCCAAGAATATTTATCTTTAATTGTGCCTTCAAAGGTAGAAGCCAGACGCGGAAGCAAGACGCCTCCCCGACTACAGTACCTTAGACTAGATTGGAAGACAATCTAGAAAATATATATATATATAGTACACACATACACCAATGCACACACGTATATATATGTGTGCATATTATACATGTATGTGTATGCATATATATGTGTATATATATACATATGTATGAACCTCAGTCATAATTGCTGTCGCTGGATGTGTTTACCAAGAGACACTTTATCTAAACACTCCCAAGTTTGGGAGGATTCTCAAAGGACTATTGTCACAACAAATTTGTATGATGTTAATGAGTTATCAATGCTGACTAAACGCATCTTACCTTTTAATGAAGACACCTCCTATTAATATGTAAAGAAGAATGCGTATACGTATGTATATATTGTATAAAAGGAATAATCAAATGAACGTTGTTATTCTGCGTCTTATTCGCCTCAGTAATCGGAGACAACAGCGACGTATGTTTACCTTTGTCTGACTAGTATTGTCGCTGGCACAACAGTCGTAGCTGAGACAAAAGCATTATGCGATTTCCGCGATCAAAGTTCTTAGTGATATTATTGTTAATTAGCTGAGCTTAACAGAACACGTTCTGTAAAACAACAATAACACGTGATGTATATATATATATATATATATATATATATATATATATATATATATATATATATATATATATATATACACACTGTATATATGCAGTTGTACCAAAGGAAAAATGAAACGGGTAGGAATACCATTTTTCGTTTTTATTTTCCCGTTTTGCATTTACATATAACGAGGGTAATAAATTACCCATTAATATCGAATAAGAGATAGATGGGAAATAACTTATTCCCTAAGATTGATACATTGGTGACAGTTAACTTATTCACTCAGCCATCAAAGAGCCATACCATTAAAACAGCGATCTCTCTCTCTCTCTCTCTCTCTCTCTCCGTCTCCTTTCTGTAAATAATGAATACAGATATTCTGTGAAATATCTTGTCATCCCGACTGAACAAATTTATTGTTAGTGGTCAAAATTATCAAGTTTATACAACTATTAAAAAAATTTTTAAACCACTTAACCTCGATTTCGGCATCGAGTGTCAGACCTAAACATCGAAATTCGATACACTTCTCCACTGTTCCTCTCCTTAACAAAGCTAATTCTTCCTTTCATCCTTAGAACAAGACGACGATGAATTCTAGAAAGTGAGTTTAAAATTAATCTTAGAGGGATCACTGAAGAAATGATAATTTTCTTCAAAAGGGAGAATCTCTTGCCAAAAATCATTTGTTGGAAACAGAACTCAAGATTTATGGTGGGTAGCAATGGACCACAATGAGGCTTGAGGTGCCGGGAGTCGGAAAGGGTGAATGAAGATAGGAAAAGGTGACCACCACCCTTACTACTGCTACTTTTATAACTACAATTGTTGTTCTATGCCGCACCTGTTTTTATCACCCCAAAATATATCCAATTCACACGCCGCTCTTATTGCTCTGGGCAGGAGAGAGTTTTCCCCCTGAGGGGGCCTTTTTATCCCTTCAGTAAAGTGGTCTCGTCGACCCCCCCAACACCCCCCCTTGCCCTTGTCGGGAGGTACCCGAAATTAATTACCTGAAAGTTGGACAGTTTTTACTTTCCTTCTTTTTTTATTACTTGCAAGATAAGTTTCAAGCGACGATATCTGTAATGTGGCTACCACTCTGGAACCAAAAACGCCAGCTACAGTAGCTCGAACAGTACGATTAGTTTCTCCGACAATGAAATAAATTTCTCCAATAATAAGAACAGCTTCTCAAACAGAGCAGTTTTTCCAACAATAATAGCAGTTTCTCCAGCATTAAGATCGCTTTCTCCAACAATAAGAGCAGTTTCTCCGACAATAAAATCAGTTTCTCCAACGATAAGAACAGCTTCTCCAACAATAAGAGCAATTTCTCCAGCATTAAGATCGGTTTCTCCAACAATAAGAGCAGTTTCTCCAGCATCAAGATTGGTTTCTCCAACAATAAAAGCAGTTTCTCCAAAAATAAGATCAGTTTCTCCAACAATAAGAGCAGTTTCACTAGGATTAAGATCGGGTTTTCCAAAAATAAGAGCAGTTTCTCCAACAATAAAATTGATTTCTCCAACAATAAGATCAGTTTCTCCAACGATAAGATCAGTTTCTCCAACGAGATCGATTTCTCCAACAGTAAGATCAGTTTCCCCTGCAGTGTGAAAAACGGTGAGAGTGGATTATTTCTCGTTGAAATGAAAAGGGGAAAGTTGAGAAATTACTTCTATTCAATTTTTCAGATCTATCATTTTTAACAACGCAGCTCTCCCTGTTGTGGTAAATGCTTTATCAGTACAAGAGAGTCTCTCTCTCTCTCTCTCTCTCTCTCTCTCTCTCTCTTTATATGACGGAAGATGTTCCCAATGTAACTTTTAAGTCTTCTCATGATTGGTTATTTAGTTAGCATTTTACAGGTATATGATGAACCGCCCGGTCCCCCTCTCTCTCTCTCTCTCTCTCTCTCTCTCTCTCTCTCTCTCTCTCTCTCATATGACAGAAAATGTTTCAAATTTAGGTCCCAGGTCTTCTCATGATTGTAATCTAGTTGGTCTATTACAGGTATATGTTGAATCCCATCTCTCTCTCTCTCTCTCTCTCTCTCTCTCTCTCTCTCTCTCTCTCTCTCTCTCTCTCTCCTCGGTGTGTTTTGCGACGAAATAAGACTGACTTTTGATACGAAAATAATTGGAATCCGTATGCGTGAACAGTGAAAAGAAAGGATGAAAATATAAGAAAAATCCAAAACATTCCTGGCATCAACTCTGCTCTTGCTTAAGCCTTTTCGATCAAAGATGAATTTACCTTTGACCTTTCAACAACGGTCGATGGGGAAGATTTTGTTACCGGTACAGATATATTTTACTTTGTGTATGTATGTATATATATATATATATATATATATATATATATATATATATATATATATATATATATATATATATATATATATATATATATACAGTATATATATACAGTATATATGTGTGTGTGTTGTGTGTATGTATATATTTTCAACGACACGTTCTTTCTCCTAATAGGAATTGGCTTCAGAGAAAATACAAAGATCATAGTCACTTTTGTGCTTTAACTACTGAATTAGATATGCTCATAAGTAGGGTATTAAACCCCTGACTTACGCTGTCACTCACTTCTTACTCACACATTTCCGTTCCAGCACCTCCTTTTCATCTACCCAGAACTTCCTAGATTTTATTTTCCTCCTTCGACTGACACTTCTGAATTATAAACACTTCGCCAACCTATCATCTAACCCGCCTCCCTCCACCCCATCTATACGGCTGAACCTTGGAAGTGACAGTTGAGGATGTTAGGATTCCAATTAAAAAGTTAAAATGATAAAGATGCCTCAAGCTGATATTATCTAGAATAAGATGCTGCATTATAGTGACAATATTGTAGTTGAGTTATCAAGCAAGGTGTGTAAGGTAGTAGGTAGGTGGAATCATAATTTCTTTGCGTTAAGGAAAGGCAACAGACATGGTAATAAGAATTAGATTGGCCTAATATTGTGGCATGTCTGATAAGGATTATAAGAACGATTGGTAGGGAAAGGCCGGTGCGCTCTAGATATGAATGGTGTGTGACTCAGGACTGTACTGAAACACCGGAGAAGTTTGACAAAAGGTTTTGTATAAAATTATTGATTGAGAAGCCACGTTTGGGGTTTGTAGTGAAGAACGCAATTTGTTGAGATCGATTACAAGTTTATGCAAATATGTAAACTGGTTCAGTTGGGTCTCAGAGAGTGGTATATAATTTTTCAGGGCTTTTTTTTATTATTTCTATGTATGAAATTCTATAGAAGTTAGGAAGAGGACTGACGAACAAAAACAGGACTCAAAGGTTGTGAGTGTGGGGTGACTGATATTTTGCAGGTAATATTTTGTTAGTTTGGGAATAGCGACGAGAAGCTGCAAAGGCTGGTGATTGTCTGAAATATTTTGGAAGATAAGACAAAACTGATGTCGCTAGGAAGTTGCAGCAAGAGGTCTTTTTAACATTTGTAAGTGACGGAGGATGTCTATGGAAGTAAAATTTAAAGTGCATGGAGGGGTCGTCGTCTGAACAACTCTCCTTTATGGAAGGGAAATGTGTATGTTGAATGCAAGTGAACGAAAAAGATGGAAATTTTTCAAAAATGAATTGTTTAACATGAGCATGTATAAAGAAAACGTGTTCAAAATGTAAGAAATGTAGATACAAGGAAGATGCACAAAATTAAAAGCATATGTGAAAAGACGAATCTAAGTGTTCTGAGGTCTAGTCACGAGAAGAGAATGGGTGATGAACGATTGGTGAAGTGTTTAAAGTCATTCACCAGAAGTATCGGGAGTAAGGAACAAATAAAAAAAAAGTTCTTGGTAAATGATGTGGAAAATGTATTGGAACAGATGAGGCTTCATATTCACGGAACATATGACTGTATGCTAAAATGTGAGTGGCAAAGTGTTTGAAGGGTTCTGCGTGATGCTCGTGGAGAGGTGAGTGGCACAGTGTATGCAAAAGGACATACGGGCTGCTGGTGGAGATTAGGTTTATGAAACGGCTTATGCTGTAGAAATTTTGTGCACAGCAGTTCATATTTAATGAGGCAGTTGTAGGTTGAAAGTGGCAGTGATAGTCGTAAAGATATATTGATTGTATGTATCATAATATATTCACACCTCTGAACTCAAAGAGTCCAATTCAGAAGGTATTACCTGTCTGACTCTCGCCGTTTATTTTAGGATTAGTTCTCAAGCCCCACGTAATTATGCATCTTAGGGGCATCAACATCAGTCATCTGACTACTTTGAACCTAATTCACTGTTTAGTCCAACAGAGGCACAGAGGGTTTTGTGGAATTTGCCTAATTAATTACCCTCTCCTGGGAATGGAACGCTGGAGTTCACACACAGTGAGATGAATATGGCACGTACTCTACGAGCCTACGCATACATATATATATATATATATATATATATATATATATATATATATATATATATATATATATATATATATATGTGTGTGTGTTTATATATTTGTATATATATATATATTTTATATATATATATATATATATATATATTCATATATTTATGTATATATATTTATTTATTTATTTATATATATATAAATATATGTATATACAAATACATGTATATATTTATCTATATATCTGTGTGTCTGTATGTATATATATATGATATGTATATATTATATGTGTGTGTATGTATGTGTGTATATACTCGTATATAATTTGACGTGATAAGTCCGAAGCCACTAACATGCAATATCCTTTGCATAAACACTTAGGATTCGCCGAGCGCTGAATTATTACTGGCATAAACATGCAATCATGACGTGCTTCCAGGAGTCATTAATGCAACCCAGGAGAGAGAGAACTCGGCGAATGATATGATTCACATCATCATAATGCTGAAGGACGCGAGAGAAGAAGAAGAAGAAGAAGAAGAAGAAGAAGAAGAAGAAGAAGAAGAAGAAGAAGAGAGAGAGAGAGAGAGAGAGAAAAGAATGCTTGTGTTACTCAGAAAGTTCAGAATCTAATGACAAAAGGCTAAGCGAATACACGTTCAATAGAGAGAGAGAGAGAGGAATGCTTTTGTTACTCAGAAAGTTCAGTATCTAATGATAGAAGGCTTAAGCGAATACACTTTCAACAGAAAGAGAAAGAGAGAGAGAGAGAGAGAGAGAGGAATGCTTGTGTTACTAATCCAGTTCAGTATCTAATGACAGAAGGCTAAGCGGATACACGTTCAATATACTGTTTGATGTTTTTATAGGCATCAGATAAAAGTTTGTGTAATATATGTTGCATTTGTGTTTACATAATGACTTATGCATCTCATGGCTGTTTTTGAAATGAGCTTGTATTATGAATTTCAGCTAATTTGTTAATGATACTTTTAAAGATACCTCACACCAAAGTATAAAGAAGCTCTTTGTGTTTTATGGCATTTTCTCCG
Organism: Macrobrachium rosenbergii; assembly: GCF_040412425.1. NCBI lineage: Eukaryota > Metazoa > Arthropoda > Malacostraca > Decapoda > Palaemonidae > Macrobrachium > Macrobrachium rosenbergii. The sequence goes on along the minus strand of NC_089753.1, from coordinate 44,957,597 downwards.
CTCTTGCATGTAAAGAAATAGGTAATGCTAATATCATTGCTGTTGGTAATGATTATCAGGACAGTTCAGACATCAAACAGCTGAAATGAATGTAAGGTATATACACTGTGTGAAGAAGCATTTAATTTATTTATAGTATATATTTTGACATCAAACTACCTAGATATATCCCAGCCCATAAAGAAATAAAAGAAAGGAAAAGAAATAAAAGAGTGAATGACAGAAAGCAATCTTCATGTGATTGCTTGCATCAGGCAGAAGCGCGCCTGTGCAACACCTGGCCTGTAGTAACCCCCCTCCCCAAAACACACACACACACACACACACACACACACACACACACACACACACACGAGCACACACACACACACACACTGCTTCTCAGCTCAGTGGTTATCATTTCTTTCATACCCACATAATGGAATTTTCTTCCCTCTTACGTTTTTCCTAATTTTCTTGACCTTTAGTCTTTTATGAGGTGTGTGTGTGTGTGTGTGTGCGTGTGCGTGCGCGTGCGTGCGTGTGTCACTGCCGACTGTCGTACACTTATGTTCTTCCTAATTCTTTTTCCTTTTGATCTTCTCATTCGTAATACTCTCAGACTTGTGGATAACTGAGTATATTACTGAGTATATTTTTCTTGGTTTCCAGATGGCGACTGTTTTCAGTTAAAAGCTTGTAATATAGAATGACAGAGACTGTTTAACTAAACCAGCTCATGTCGAATTTTCACTTTTTTTCCTGAAAGACCCAGTGTTGTCAAGGTATTCAAAACAAATGTATTAAGGCCTAGTTAATCTAACGAACAGATTCTGTTCTTGATCATAGTAAATCATTGAAAAAACTGCATTACTGTAGAAAATTATAAAATAAAAGAAATAACAAAAGACGAACATAGCACAGAGCTCCACAAAAACTTTGAATTTATCAGAACTGATTCCCTAGATTTTGCACGCCCGAGGCAGGCTCCCAGCGAAGATGGATTGCAGGCTGAGAAGTGCGAGATGCATTGCAATAAATAATGCGAGGTGGCGTAATAACAAGTATTATCAGCCTTGGGTAGGGACGAGGAGAACCTCAGCTGGCGCTGGGTGTGAAGTAATTGAATTAATTGCTCTTGGTTTTAGGTGTCAGCGTGGTATAAGAGCGTTATGCATAACGACAATCCTTGCTGCATTGTAGTGTAAGAGCGTTATGCATAACAATCCTTGCTGCATTGTAGTATAAGAGCGTTATGCATAACGACAATCCTTGCCACATTCTGTGCTCTATGCGTTATCTATTGTACGGCTATAGAATCCTCTTGTTTTTATTTAGTACACAATGGCCCACTCCCTTGGTTGGCTTTTTGGACGATATTCAGATCACTGGTGGTCATATCAAATTTGCAAGATCAGTTGCAAGGTTTTAGATGTTGCTTTTTGTATGTTTCGGTAGACAGAAGTCGAGTCGTTGATAGAGCTTTTTATTCCCTGTTGTTGTGTTAGATGACAGGGTAATTTAGCCAAAGTGCTGTATGCAATGTACGTGTTCGTATTTAGATATATACCAGCATTTAAGCGATTAGAAATTGTTTTTCTGAAAGCACCAACTTTTTCCTCTTTAAATTATTGCAATTCGTTTTCATGCTTGCTTGCATGCGTATCTGTTTTTAGATGCATCTGTTTTGTTCATGAACAGCTTCCAGTGAGTAACTAAGCCGAGAGTAATAACAACAACGTTGTTTTTCACTGTACTGCTGTTTTGTATGTTAGAAGAAAGATTTCTCTCTCTCAGTCTCTTCGCTCCTGAACAAAACACATTCTTGCTTCAGAGGCTTTTTAGGTATGAATTTGGTAAAACATGAACTAACATTGCAAAAAAATTTTAAAAAAGAACATTATGGAAAATGTTAGTAAACAAAACTGTATACAAATTACAATGCAGAACTTGCTCGTTTTCAACTCATATCATTTATAGCTCAAAAAGAAGTTCGTATTCATTGTATTAACGATACTGCATTTAAGGATGCTTTAATTTCAAGAGAGCATGATAAAAGTGATAATAAAACCCTGAAGTTTAGATAAAATGGTAACACAATGTAAAAGCGATAAGTCTCCTTTGAGTTTATTTTTTTTTTTTTTTTTTTGTAAAACAGAAAATCAGAATGTGGAGAGAAAAGATACTAGTGTTATTTTTGCCAACTTGCTCACTTTAACAAATTCCTTTTCGTCCCAGGCGCAGGGAGGAAGGTAAATGGAGAAGAAAGTATACAAGAAATGTGACGGGTTGGGGAGAGAGAGAGAGAGAGAGAGAGAGAGAGAGAGAGAGAGAGAGAGTGACTCGAGGCAGTCTAGGGAATGATTTGTGGCTTATTGTCGCTGAATAAAACATATTCATATTTCTTGGAAGTTTCTGTGCGATATATACACATTTTACCCATTATTACTGGTTCTCCATATCGTAGTCATATATACGAGTGTGTGTGTGTATGTGTGTATATATAGTATATATATATACAGTATGTATATGGATGTATATATATATATATATATATATATATATATATATATATATATATATATATATATATATATATATATATATATATATATATATATATATATATATATATATATATATATATATATATATATATATATATATATATATATATATATATATATAGAGAGAGAGAGAGAGAGAGAGAGTTCTAAAATGACATGAAACTATTTAAAAAAATCTCCTTGAACGTCGATTATGTCAATGACTGATCGACCTCTCGTACTGGCGCTCACCGACTATACATGTTTGCAGTCACTCCACACACACAGTAGTTGTTTGCCTGGCTTGCGTTACCCGGCGGTTATCAGTTTATTGTCTGCATTACTTATTTGCTTACCTGAATGAGGTAATATACTCCCGAGAGTAAGATACGACGACCGAGTAAATATATATCTTGCACTGACACGTAAAAATGTTTGTGAGCTATCCAATAATTCTCGGACTGAAAACTTACACCTTTTTTCCTCCTTTTATTGGTTTTCGTAGTTTTTTTTTTTTTCTCTCACAAAAGTACCAATTTAATTTTTGATGACTGTGCTATATATATATATATATATATATATATATATATATATATATATATATATATATATATATATGTATATACATATGCGTATAATGTATATACTGTATATATTCATATATACACATATTATATACATATGTATATAGTATACAAACACACATGTGTGTATATAATATATATATATATACACATATATATATACACATATATATATATATATATATATATATATATATATATATATATATATGGGTGTGTGTGTGTCTTTTGTTTGTTTAGGTGTGATTAAACTGAACTGTAGAGATTTGCGTGCCAATAAATATACTGAAAGATTGGCTCGGGTTTTCTTGCTCACGTATTCAGAAGCAAAATTAATGTGTCTGATACTGGTAGGCTAAGTAAAGTCTTAAATGCTTCCGATAAAGGTAGATTAAGCAACAGAAGTGTAGAATTCGAGAAGTAAATGTATTAAGAGAATAAAAGGTCCACTGATATTTAGGTGGGTGTCGCGTCTTAAACTTATTTAAAGAATGGCAGGTCTACGGTGCAGGTTTGGAAAGGTTTTGCAAGATAAGAGATTAGCGGTTGATATACGATTATTTTCCTTTCCTGCCA
>NC_089753.1:44901412-44941412 GCF_040412425.1 Macrobrachium rosenbergii | reverse complement strand
CCTCTGGTATTTGACAACATCACCTTTGCTCCCATAGTTACTAATTGTATGAATGTCACACAGTCTGTCCTTTTGACAAGAAAAAATCATACGAGTATGAGAACACATATGTAAAATATGTAGCCACATTCCATTACATTACCTTGAAAAATCTTAAATGATTTATACATACCTTGAAAAATACATTAAATGATTTATACATATATATTTTATTTTCATGTTCCAGTGACCTCTGTATCCTCTTCAGTAAAACCTGTGTTGTTAAGTTAATCTTTTGTAATAGTCTGAAAAACCCTAACGGGTTACCCAGTGTGCAAGGAGTTTACGTGAAATTGCGTGAGTGAGAGGTGGGCGGGAGCAAGGCCAAGAGAGACAAGATCTACCCAATTGGGAGGAGTCGCCTCCCACCTGGGGTAACTACGTAGGTGATGACGTATCTTTGAGGTACCTGCTCATTACGGCAATTCACTTGCTGACGCAGCAAGGAGGTAGACAAAGCTCGCCTACATGGGGGATTTTGGGGGGAAGTGAGCAGACCTTCTCTTTCTCTTGGCCTTGGGCGAGAGGAATTCATCGGGAGACGCTGCTGCAACGAGAACGCCCGTTAGTATTTTTGAGATTAAAAGTAGAAACGCAAAGATGAGTCTCACTGATTAACCACCAAACACAACATATATTATTTCTCCTTTGGAATAACACCTTATTAGCTAGTATTGTTTTTACAGAGGTTCGGGCAGTCAATTTAAGGTTAGGCTCTCTAAATGTAAGATATGTTGTCTTAACAGTTGGTCTGAATTGAGTTAAAATAACAGTTATTATGGTTTTCCCTGACCCAACCGCAGTTCATGGGGTCCAATAGTATTTGGGGATAACTTTTTAGTATGAAAGGATTCTTCTCATTTATAACGCACTATTTCATAGAATTAACAAAGGATGGTGCTGATTTTCTTTTTAGAATAGTTTTCAACTACAGGATAGTTTTGATACACTTAAACGGATTTTGTTCCCCAAGTTACATATTCATTGTTATACATACATATGCATATAAAGACACATATACATATGTATTTGTATATGTGTATTTTATATATATAACATACATACATATATACAGTATATTATATATATATATATATATATATATATATATATATATATATATATATATATATATATATATATATATATATATATATATATAATTTAACGACCCTATCCCCAGGTCAAATAGGGTCATCTTTTATTACTGTACCTGTTTTAAGAACAGGATCAAACATCTTACTTTCCTAAGATGTCCGTGGTAGCGGTGGCTCCATGGGTCAGCAGATTCCTTCTCCTTTGTCGACTCCTCTCACTAAACCTACCTTTACACAAAGGCCTACTGGAATTAAACACTGAAGTACAAAACTAGACTTTATTTGTAAATTTAACGAAAGTGATTCAGCAAAAGCAACGATCATGAAATGAAATGAATTCCACCCCCTACAAATGGAAACATCACTAGAGGAAATTCTGATTCACAAACATTCAGGTTAATGATTCTAAACCAGCTAATACTAGCGACTAATACCCTGGTCACCAAACAAAGTAATAAGGTCATAATTATTCTAGACCACAATAAATGTCATATACTGTAGCGTGTAAAGAATAAACACCACTTCCGAAATAGTCGTCCTGTCAGGACGAACCCAGAATTCTTTCTATGGCGACAAATAACAGATTTTCCAGTGGCGTCCTTCAACACTGCACCACTAACCAAATCAGACCCAGTCTCAAAATGAAGTCCCCCTGCAAGAGTCTGTCCTCCTGTTAATATACTATTAGGGAGTGCCACACACACATACGCACTCACTTAATCCACTTCTTTCAGAAATATGGTGACCCCGGTTCAGTGTTCGGAGATCACGCTGTCTCTGTGCACTTAAATCATGATCAAAAGCTCTCTGTATCCAACTGTGCAAACCTCCAACGTCAACACAAATGCACCTGCAGCAGAAGTGTCACTGACAGGCCAGCACATAATTTGTCCAAAGTCATCCAATACTTAATAGGAACTTGAACCACCTGCCACTACCCATACAAATTCTAACCAGTAAAAAAAAATACCTAAGAACCATACCGATATACTAAATTCATTAAAACAGTTCATTATAAACATTCGAGACATCTTAAAATATCTCATAAAGTCATCAAGCCCATTTTACCCTGGTTATCAAATACTGAACGATACCTGCTCAATTCTCAGCAAAATAGCATCAAGATGACATACTAGCAATCGTATCTGTGATCATAACAATTTCTCCAAAATTACCAATGAAGCGCAGCCCTCATACTTCTAAAAGGGAACTGAAAAATCTAAATTTGCAAGAAGTCATAAAGTTAAAGTCTTCCCAATCCTATCCTGAACCCTAACTGAACTTTGCCCAAACCCATAACAGATCAGACAGATTCCGTCCGATATACAAATTACCCCAAAAAATTCATTAAAGGCAATTCTAAAACAGAAAAATTTATTCTGTCACTTTTACTATGCTCGAAGATATTCCGTCAGACAACAACTACAATCGCATATATCATCATATTATTCTCTTACAAAAGGGAACTGAAAATCTAAATTTGGAAATAAACACCAGCCTACCTTTGCCACAGATCAGAAATTAGTCTATGCCAACAGAACTTTATTCTGACTCCCAGAATCATGTGAACATGAGACTTCAGCATAAAAACAAAAGAAAGAATCTCTAAGATACCCGATCTCGAAACACGAAAAAAAAAAACAAACAAAAAAGAAATTCATACATCTATAAAACCCTATGGTATTTTGCACTTAATTTTAACTCAGTATTGCAACAGTACTGGGTCTTTCCACCAAATGTTTGGAAAAGATATAAGTGTTCATGAGTTATGGTACTCACTTTCTATGACGACAAATAACAGATTTTCCAGTGGCGTCCATCAACACTGCACCACTAACCAAATCCAACCCAGTCTCAAAATGAAGTCCCCTTGCAAGAGTCTATCCCCCTGTTAATATACCATTAGGAAGTGCCACACACATACGCACTCACTGAATCCACTTCTTCCGGAAATGTGGCAACCCTGGTTCAATGTGCAGATATCACTCTGTCTCCATGCGCTTAAATCATGATCAAAAGCTCTCTGTATCCAACTATGCAAACCTCCAACGTCAACACAAATGCATCTGCAGCAGAAGTGTCACTGACAGACCAGCACATAGTTCATCCAAAGTCATCCAAGACTTAATATATATATATATATATATATATATATATATATATATATATATATATATATATATATATATATATATATATATATATATATATATATATATATATATATATATATATATATATATATACATACAGTATATATATATGCCTTTTCCACTGGAAGAATTGGCTCATCAAGGTGATAACCTGCTATTTTTGGGGATGAGGTTGTTAGCCCCAAGCATTTCTTCACCCCAGTTATGGCCCACACCTGTTGACTAACTGCCAGGTACATATTTCACATATTTTCCCTGTATATCGTCTGATTTATTTTATCTTCTGCCCTTCCAAAATCTTTTGAACCATATTTCACGTGAACTTTGTGAATACCTTTCCTTCTCAACCCGTTCGTTTTATCTCCTTTCTCCAATCATTATATAAAAAATATTTTCGTTTTTGTTATCCCATTTTCACTAGTCTTCCTTCCAAGTTGTTCTCTTTGTTCGGCATTTTTCAGACTCTCTTTTCTTAATCCTTTTTGCTCCTTCCGAGCATTTCTTCTCGCCATCTTCACAAGCCCCTTACTTCGTAAACTCTTCTGTTTTTGTGCCACAATCTTTTCCACAGCTATTTTTTACCTACGTTTCTTTCAATACTTTTTTTTTTGTAGCCGTCTTATGTTCATAACCCTTCTTCTTTCTAAACTCTCCCTCTTTTTTACTCACTTCGTCTTCCAACCCCTAATCCCAAATATTTTTTTAACCCGCATTCTTCTTCCCAACCCTTTTGATTTCTTATCTTCCTAGTCTCGTTGTTTACTCTGCTCCCATCTCTGGACGTTTATCTTCCCGTACCCCTTACCAATTGCCGTTTGTCACCCACCCACTGAGAATGCTCTTTAAAGCCGAATGCACCTTTATTGCAGACGTTAATGCAACCTCTTGGTGAACTTAATGCCCAACATTGCCTTGTGGGGGTTGCTAATATGCAAGAGGTGATGGTAACTGAAGGCCCTGTGTAGGTAGTCAAATCTGTAACCTTTATATGTCCCCCCGAAACCTTTGGAGTATTAGTTGGTTGGGAACACGTATGCTACTTCTTTAAGGTTACTGGATAAGTTTGTACACGTATGAGTAGATGCGAGTATGTTTTATGTGTGGTTGTATAGACCGTGGGAGTAGTTTAGCTTTCAATGTTTCTTAGTATACATTATCGAGTTGTAGTGAACCCTTGTCTGTTAGCATCTGTTTAAGTATTATTATTATTATTATTATTATTATTATTATTATTATTATTATTATTATTATTATTATTATTTCTTTATTATTATTATTATTATTATTATTAAAATATTCTCTGTTTATTATTATTATTTTTATTAAAAATATTCCTTCAATTCGTTTATTCATAAAATGAGAATAAAATGCAGTAATTATCTGTAGTACTGACCTTTGACAATGTTTTTTGAATCTTTAAAAAGAGAAGGCACTTCGATATAATTATAATAAAATTATGATTTAAGTTATAGTCACCGTGGCTTAATATTTATCCTCCAATTGGACTATTACATTGCTACAGCTAATAATAATAAGCAAATTATTGAGCTTCAAGTGAAAATTTCCTGTCAGTGTTTTAGAGGTTATATCCTGAACTTGTATAAATTTTGTACATTTTTATTATGTTTTTCAATCTTTAGTCATTTACTTGGGATGAAGTAATACCTGATAATAATTCATGTTATTCTTCATATAACTCCCATAACCTCCACTTCTTAATTTGGTAACACACAAGAATTTAATTTATGATACATAACTTTCATAATCTTCACTTTTTAATTTCGTAACACTCAAGGGCTTAATTTATATTATATAACTTTCACAACCTTCACTTCTTAACTTCGTAACACTCAAGGACTTAATTTATATTATATAGCTCTCATAACCTTCACTTCTTAATTTCATAACACACAAGAATTTAATTTATGACATATAACTTTCATAACGTTCACTTCCTAATTTCGTAACACTCAAGGACTTAATTTATATTATATAGCTCTCATAACCTTTACTTCTTAATTTCTTAACACACAAGAATTTAATTTATGATATATAACTTTCGTAACCTTCACCTCCTTAATTTCGTAACATTCAAGGACTTAATTTATGATATATATCTCTCATTACCTGCACTTCTTAATTTCGTAACACTCAAGGGTTTATATAATTCTCACAATCTTCACTTCTTAATTTTGCGACACACAAGAATTTAAAATATGATATACAACTTTCATAACCTTCACTTCTTAATTTCTTAACACTTTAGGACTTAATTTATATTATATAACTCTTATAACCTTCATTTCTTAATTTAGTTACACTCAAGGACTTAATTTATATTATATAACTCTCATAACTTTCACTTCTTAATTCAGTAACACACAAGAATTTAATTTATGATATATAACTTTCGTAACCTTCACTTCTTAATTTCGTAACACTGAAGGACTTAATTTATCTTATATAACTCTCATAACCTTCACCTCTGAATTTCGTAGCTCTAGGATTTGTTGAATTTCATTTTATCTCTCTTTCCCTTCATAATTGCTAAAGAAGTAATCTTCCTATTGAGTCATTTTTCACTCTCTTTTAAAGGTAAGGATTTTCATCGTCGAATGAGCTTTTCATTCCCAGGAATTAAGACTATTATGATATTATGACTTTCCTGTGCCTGTTCCAAATTAGCAGCTAATACCGCTAAGAAGGTGTTTGCTACACCTCCACAATGCTCGCTTGTTTAGTCTTTTTTGGGCGCCGAATTTTTGCTGTGTGGAGGAGCGTTTTTTGTTTCTATTTTAAACTGAAAAATTTGCCTTTTTTCATTTTCAGTTTTGGAGCATCGTTTCGTTTACGTATTGTGAGGGGAAATATATTTTCAGTGAGGAAAAACGTATTTTGAGTTGCGAAAGGAGTATGTTTTATTATTATTATTATTATTATTATTATTATTATTATTATTATTATTATTATTATTATTATTATTAAAGACGACACCACCCTCAGTATTTTCTGTTCAGTCTCTTTGTAGGTTTGGAGATTAGCGAAAATGCATTTACCATTAAAGAAATTACATGCAAGTGGTCAGCGCTTCATGCTTCATTGAACTGATTTCTTCTGTCTGGGAGCGTTTTCCATTTTTAGTTTTTTTGTAAAAGAAAACTATTAAGATGGCTTTGTAAGTCCGTCCGCACTTTTTTTTGTCCGCCCTCAGATCTTAAAAACTACAGAGGCTAGACGGCTGCAAATTGGTATATTGATCATCCACCTTCCAATCATGAAACATACCAAATTGCAGCCCGCTAGCCTCAGTAGTTTTTATTTTATTCAAGGTTAAAGGTAGCCATGATCGTGCGTCTGACAACGCAACAACACAGGCCACCACGGCCGGGTGAGAGTTTCATGGGCCGTGGCCGAGAGTTTCATACAGCTTCATACGCTGTACAGAAAACTCGATTGCGCCGAAGAAACTCATGCGTATTTTTTACTTGTTTTATACATGTTAACGCAATTCTAGAGTTCATTACATTCATATTGATTTATATTAACAGAATATTTTCTATGCAATTCCCATTCAGTTATTATGTTGATAGTTCCATCGATATCATTTTGTTGCAGTTAACCGTTTGTGTTCATCAGTTATCAGGAACTGTCCTGCCGCAGCCAGTAATAATAAATCACTCTTGACAGCCTTAATTTCATAAACTCACACCTTCTGGTAGAACTGTTATGCTTGTCTTAATCCTGTAGAGGATATTGCAAATGAACTGGACGCGTGCATTTGAAGATATGTAAATTATTATTATTTTTATTTTTATTTTATCCCATTACAAGGCAGACATTCACAGCAAGAGTTCATGGGGCCTTATGTATCCCCTGGGATACCATAGGAATTGATTAGTTGATATCAGTATCGTGTCTTATTTATCATATATTTCTTATCATTTTATCGTTCTTTCCTACCTCTGTCACTATTTCGTGGAACTGTTGCCAGGTCGTTTAAACTCCTTTTACTTCACCTCCTCTTCATCTTCCCTACCGCGGTAATCCCTCTTATTGAGTCAGGATCATTTTTGAAAGGGAGGAGCCTTTCATCTCTGAAAGGGCCTTTGAATGCCGTCAATTAAGTGTTTGGTATAATGACTTCATTTCCCCCAGCTCCCAATGAGTGAGCAGCTTACGCTCTACTAAGAAGGCGAGGCTGCTCAACACCCACGGCGATGCCTCTTGTTTGTGTGTTTTTGAACACTTTTGCAGTGTGAGAAATGTTTTTTTTTTTATTTTGAGGAAATTAGTTTTGAATATTTTGGCATTTTGAGAAAGTAATTGTGGAATGGTTTGCATTTTGAGAGAATGGTTTTTAAATTTTTTTTTCATTTTGAGAAAATAATTTTTGAATTTTTTGCTTTTTGAGAAAATAATTTTTAAATATTTTTGCATTTTGAGAAAATAATTTTTGAAATTTTTTGTATTTTGAGAAAATTATTTTGAATATTTTGTATTTTCAAAAAAAAATTTTTGCTTAAGGATGTTGTGTATCAGATCAGAAATTCATTTTCCAATAGTCAGTTTGAGATATTTGCTTTCAAATTTGCTCTCAGTCAGAAAACCTTCACTTGAATATATTTGAAAAAACTGAAAATATTTTAAGAAATTATGAATAGGACAAGAGAACTAATTTTAAAAAATCTAAAAATATTTGTTAATTGAGGTAGAACGTCATAGTTCATTTGATAATTCTTTAATTAATTATCGAATGCCATTGACGACTAATTAAAAGCTGCTATTAGTCGTTCTAGGAATTACCAAATATATATGTGTGAGAAGGTTAAGAACTTAGCGAAAATCTCGTGGCATTTCATAAAACTGAAAGCTGATTAAAAATTTTGCTTTTTTCATTCTTGCATTTCAATCTAGAAAATTATATTAATGAGTAAAGAAAAACTTCCTTCGTTGAATAAACAATCTTTCTGTCAAATCTTTTTAGAAATTATTGATTGCCTTGAAATGTTAATATAAATTGACGTACAAAATCCATCTGGCCTTTCCAAAGGTTAATTTATGTTTTTTGTAAAGGTGGTAAAATGAAAGCCGACTCGCTTGACCAAAACCAAATTAGATCATTTTTGAAATCTTTAATAATGGCCTGTAAAGTTCCAGTAAATATTTGTTAGTAACTGTCTGTTCTCTGTTTCCTGATTTTATTTTTATTTAGCTCTTTGTCTCCATTTACTAATCTTTTCCTGTTCTCTCTCTCTCTCTCTCTCTCTCTCTCTCTCTCTCTCTCTCTCTCTCTCTCTCATAAACACTTTGGTGCGTGCGCTCGCATCTCTCTCGGGCTCATAGGCAAACTAAATTCTTTTGACCTTATCTTGCTCTATTCCAGTAGCTAGTTTGTTTCTATTTACACGCTTTATCAATGCACCCTTTCCCCTTCTACATTACCTCCGCCTTCCCACACCCCCACCACACCACCTCACTTCCCTTCCCACCCCCATCCACCCTGTTTATTGTCGGTTTCCGTCTTCTGTTCACCCAATTAAAAGCCGCTTAATCCAACTTATCCTTTACTGCCAACATTATCCAACCGCTGATGAACCTTAATGGGCAATATTTGTCCGTTGTTAAGGAAATGCCAGCTCGCTGGGAGAAGACGGCTATGTAAGCATTCTCTTAGAATTTACTAAAGATCGGAAATCCTCCCGTAAGCTTGCTTAAGCCCCGTATAGGGTCTTACAGGATGATTAATCATAATTTTGCTATACAAAAAAGGCTCCCGTAATTAGTCCCGGTTTTGACGAACTGGCGTATCTCATTTTTTTTTTTTTTAAGTTTTTTATTTTTCCAGTCAAAGTGTCTCAATTTTTGATACTCTGTAACATATCAAAATTTCAGCTGTCTGCGTTGTCACATTTGCCATCAAAATGCCCTCAAACGATGAGCTAATTAGAAGCTGTGAATAATATCAAAATCTTTGAAGCCTATTTTCTCAGAATAAAAAAAAATGGCTTACGCCAGTTCGTCAAACTAGGGACAAATTAACAGTAACCCTTTGAAATAATCAATAAACTTTATAAACATGCTACTGTAAGCTTGATTACTCTTTAGCTATTATTGCAAACTAAAAGATCGTCGCGATATATATAACCTCGGATTGAGTTCAGGTTCAAGTAATTGTCGTTAACTCGTTCGGATACCCCGGACCCGAGATCGAGTCTCGTCTGGGCATCGGAATAAGTTCATTTCTCTCTTAATTTAGTTCTAGACTTGGCAGTGATAAGCGTTTCCAAAATGTGGAGAAATCGAGAAGTTAAGAGGGAATTGTGGCTAATAAAAATCACACGTTCCCATAAGTTATCAAGTCCTGAAGCTACCTCCCAGAATCGGAATTAACCGTTAAGACTGATTTAAATTGACTAAGCTTTAATATTCTATTATCAGGATCTGCATATGCTCCCATATATCCTATTGAACTTTAAACGTGCTACCGGAAGTTTTAGTAACCTTCAGGCTTCCTCCCATAAGCTTCATTAGGACTCGAAGCATACGCTTGAAAGGTTAAAAAAAAACTCCTTATCTTGCTCTCATAATATTTAATGGAGGTATGCCATACTTCGAACTTGCTCCTTTATGCTTTATCAGATCTTAACTGATCCCATATAATTTACTTTGGCCTTAAGCTTGTTCCCGTACAATTTAGTAGGCTTTAAATTTCCTCCCATACAATTTATTAGGCTTTAGCTTTAAACTTCTTCCCATACAATTTATTATGCTTCAAACTTCCTCCCATACAATTTATTAGGCTTTAAATTTCCTCCTGTACAATTTATTAGGCTTTAAACTTACTCCCATACAATTTATTAGGCCTTAAGCTTGCTCTCTTACAATTTAGTACGCCTTAAGCTTGGTCCCTTAAGCTTTAATAGACCAAATTTTATTCCCCTAAGGTGTATAAAGGCCGCGAGTTCGAATCTCCGACCGGCCAGTGAAGAATAAGAGGAATTTATTTCTGGTGATAGAAATTCATTTCTCGCTATAATGTGGTTCGGATTCCACAATAAGCTGTAGGTCCCGTTGCTAGGTAACCAATTGGTTCTTAGCCACGTAAAATAAATCTAACCCTTAGGGCCACCCCTAGAGAGTTAATCAACGCAGTGGTCTGGTTAAACTAAGATATACTTAACTTCTTAACTTAAGGTGTATAAAAATGCGAAAATTCTCACTTAAGCTTGATCAGACCACATACTTACTCCCACAAGCTTTATCAAGCTGCATACATTCTCCAACAGGGCTGATTAGTCCTGAAGCTTGCTCCCACTCATTTTATCGAGCTGGAACATTCTCCAGGAAACTGTATCAAGTTGAGAGTCTCCCATAACTCACCTCCGAAATCCGGCCACCACCCCGCTGTGTTGGAGCCCAGAATCATGTTTGTGTAAATCCAGGTTTTCTCCGAATCGAGCTAATTGAATTAGTTAATTAGGTCTCTGCTGCTAGCTTAATTAGCACGGCCTTTATTAGTGACTCGGTCCTTCCCGGTTTGACTTTGATGGTTTGTCGGTGGTCTGTTTGTGGCTTCCGTCGTTATTCCTCGCTTTCCATAAGATGGCTTCGTTCATTGTGTGCAGTTTGCTTTTGTTTTATGATATTGTGACTGAAACTTCCAAAAAATAGTTCTGTTTTGAGCATAGTTAAGGTATGTAAAGGACTTTCTTCTGTAGGTGGTAGAGAACCTTCCCCTTGAATATAGGAAAGTTTTAAAGACTGGAAGTATGGAAGATGTAAAAGTCGGGGATGGAGGACTGTCATAATCACGAGGCATTAAAAATAGGTGTAACACTATTGGTTCTCTAGAGCTGTCTTTCAAGTGAAGGAAAATATGCATTAAAAATACAACTTTCCTACCGATACCCGTTGATTTCTGGCACTTTGGTCAAAATCAAGCATTTAACTACTTATCATTTTGATATTGTTATTGTAAGGCATTTGGATTCAGTATAAACTATACCAGATGACATCTCAATGCAATGAAAACTTGCTGAACGTTATGTGATAACGCACTTATTATATACATTGAAGTTCGTGGTTTCTCTCGCTCCTTGCACACACATACACACACACACATATATATATATATATATATATATATATATATATATATATATATATATATATATATATATATATATATATATATATATACACACTAGAAAGCCGAGAACTTCAGTTTAAATTACACATATTAATCCCTTGCATTACCTCTATATTTCAAACATTTCACGTAACTCGTGGCATCACCCATGTAACATTACGTCCATACGACTCTTTTTTTGTTGAAGAGTTTGGTGTTAACAGTCGTCATTTTGACCTTTAGACCGACCTTCTGGCTGTGGCCCTTCCGAGAAATCCAGCAAATGGGGGAAAAAAAAACTTCGAAAACAAAAGCTTTTGAAAGGGCGTGTGAATGTGGAAAACGCGTGTCGGAAAGATTTTGTCCTTTCGAGCATTTTTTTTTTCTGTTTATCGCGATGTTATTGTTTGCATTTTCTGTATTGTAATGTTGCTTTTCTTGTGGATTATTGTTGTTGTAATTGTATTCAGTTTTTATTGTTACTGAAGTGAAGGTAAGGGAGAAAACAATTCGATTCTTATAACGAGTGTTGGACGCCATAAATGGCTTCTTTCCAGGTCTGTTCTTTTCGTATTTTCTGTTCTCAACAGTAAGACTGCTGCTGCTTCATTTCCAAGATACTCGGCATTAGGTGGATTTATATTTTGTGTCTTTTCTTCCGTAGAGCTCATAATTAATTTCCGATTTTTACAGGTTCCATATTGATTTTCTTCCATCAATTCTTAAGCATTTCCTCGATTTTTGTAACTTCCATATTTGTTTTTTTCTTCTGTAAGTCCCGTAAACATGTACTGATTTGAAACTGTCTTATTGATTTCCCTATCTCCCGTCGTTTCATGTCACTGCTCTTTCTTTCGTCATCTCCATATTGCTCTCGATATACGTTGGGTATTTTTGCCGTTTATTGAGGACTTGTGTTTAATACACATTTATAATATATTTTATGAAATTATCAAGCCGAAATAAGTGATCGAATTTCTCCTGACCCATTTTCATAACTGAGATCTGTCTAAATTTTACTGTAACCATTTAGGAGTAATATATTTTATCTCACATCTTCTAAATGGAGATGGACAGTCCCCTTCCGATGGCTAACTCATACTAATATATATATGAAATTTTAACCGCCCAGTCATGCTCTCTCTCTCTCTCTCTCTCTCTCTCTCACACACACACACAGTACAGAGCGAAAATTAAATTTCCGTCGCTTATTGCAGTATAAGGACGAAACATTTGAGAAAGAATTCTAGTGTGAAAAACAAGAGAAAAATGTTGACAGCCGGGTGACAGTGGTGTCCCGTGTTTTGCGTGAATCTACGTTGAAGATGACAAAAATAAAATGCTTTGTTCCCGATATTTCCAGCACCAATTATTTACTTGAAAATAGTGTTAATTTATGTGACTGTATTAAGATTCTGCAAGTTTGCACACCCATACACACCCCGACATATATATGTATTGTATACATACATACATATATATATATATATACATATATATATATATATATATATATATATATATATATATATATATATATATATATATATATATATAATACTAAAGCTCTGAAACGTTTATTTTTTACACAACGGAAGTTAAACGAGGCTGGTGCTGCGCAGACTTCCCCTTCCCCTCCTCCTCCTCCTCCCCTTTCCCCCCCCCCCTTCCCCTCCTCCTTGGGTCAACAGAAGTGCAATGGAACTTAATGGAACTTTACCTAAAAAGTTCCTGCACACTTGGGAACCGAACTCAGAAATTTTCTGTGTCGGTGTAGATTTCATTATTACAGGACTTGGAATTATTATTATTATTATTATTATTATTATTATTATTATTATTATTATTATTATTTATTATTATTATTATTATTCAAATTTCCAAAGAATATATTGTCCATTTGAAAGTAGTAACGGAAGGTAATACGAAATACAAACAGAAGAGATTAGTTATTAGAAAGGAAAAAATAAACGGACAAATTAATAAATAATTATGTAAAATGGTTTTAATATGTCATAATATTAGTATTGTTGCCTACATTTACACTTATTCATTCAGGTGTTTTTGATATTTAACAAGGTTATAAAAACGGTTTTCCAAGTATTAAAAATCAATTACTCATTCTGGCATCCTTCCAGACTCTCTTCATCTTAATTACTCGTAATCTGACCAGGAAAGGGGTCATACTTCCCGATACAAGAGTTTCCCCTTAATAGAGATTGGGGAAACCACCAGAGAGAGAGAGAGAGAGAGAGAGAGAGAGAGAGAGAGAGAGAGAGAGCGAGCGAGCGAGCTACCCTTCATATCCAATTAAGAATTGCGTCTCGTCCGCTGCAATTAATTGTGGTCGTTACTCGGCATCTACGGGATTTAATTGTTCGAAGACTGTTTTCAGCAATACGCCTCAGGGCAGTAGTTTGGGGTTGGGGGGAAGGGGCGGGGAGGATTCTCTCCAACTTCCGCCTCCTTGTCACCTTCTTCGTCTGTAGCTGCGGTACTTTTTTTTTCTTGTTCTCCCGTGTTCCTCTCTTAATGCGGTCCTGAAGCTGAGAGGGAAGTCTTGCTTGCCCTTAGGGAACTTGTTTGACGGGTTTGGGGGAAATTGGTTGCAGTTTGTCACAGATATTTTTAAGGAATTGTAATTGGGCCTGTCTATATATATGTACACACATACATTGTGTGTGTATATATATATATATATATATATATATATATATATATATATATATATATATATATATATATATATATATATATATCATATATAAATTAATAAAATTAAGCGTGCTGTCATGTCAATAAGGTTAGCTGAAGGCGGTGGGGATAAAGATTGCAGTGCGGGCGGATTTCCTTCTTTCGTATATGTTAATTTTTTTCTAATATAATAAGGTTTCATTATTCTTTTATGCGCTTTAATATCGTCCAGACTTTTTTTAGTAAAGATCAATAAAACGCCGTTTATAACACTTTTAAAAACCTCTGTTAGTCTGAACATATAATTAAAAAGAGTAAGGGACTGTTAGACACTCATGTACTGTATACTATTTCACCACGTTACGAAAATTCATGAATCTACTCAGGACTGGGTCGACTCTTTTCAACCTAGGCTGGAAGAGAGAATAGCGCTTTTAACGTGTCTGAAACACTTTTACCGTAACTTTCCCGGCTCGGGTCGGTGAGACGAAAGCCAACGCCTGTTTGACCATGGTTGGGAGAATACATTCCCGAAAAGAAAAAGTATGAGTTCTCCCATTAGAGCGTTTTGTAAGGTTATCCATCAATTTATCCTTCCATTTACCTCGTCTGTAACTGACGCTGTTTTTTAAGAGGAATGTTATCCTCTCGATCTGTCCTTTGTAACAGCAAAACAATGGTTTCTCTCTCTCTCTCTCTCTCTCTCTCTCTCTCTCTCTCTCTCTCTAAATTTATGCGTATTTAACAGAGTATAACTTGACATATATTTCCTCGTATTTTTATTATATTCACCTTTAGTTTTCTTTATTATTATTATTATTATTATTATTATTATTATTATTATTATTATTATTATTATTATTATTTTTATCCCATGAATGAGATCCACAGTCAGTATTAATATTCATTATTTCATCTTCCTGGTTTTCATTTAACGACAAACCATCACTCTTGCTTACTTCCACTTTTAGCTTTCTTCACTTACAAAAAGCTTTCAAAATCTTTCACTTGATTTTATGTTTCTCATCACTATCCACCATCATCAGTTATTTCATACGCCATTAGCAACCCATTTTCTTGTCCCAAACCTTTGTATCACTCCGTCCATGTATACAAGATGTGTTTGAATGCATTGTGTTCGTAAACAGTGAAGATTGTATTATTATTTGGATGTTTATACTATGCAGTAGTTGGCTAGATTTTGCACTTAAATGTTTACAATTATTTCCATGCACCTTTCTCTTTCTGTTTACAGAAAAAAAAGAGCGATTTTCATTTTATTTTAATCATTTTACGACCTTGTAAAATCTCAGCAATGAAGAAACGTGTTTCGAATCCCTGACGTACTGTGTATCTTCACCTTTAAGAAGCTATACGCCGTGAAAAGGGCCTTTGTAAATTTTGCATATGCCTAAGCATTTTTTTTTTATTTAAGGGAAGAGCTTCGATTTTCCGACTTGAAGGGACAGTTTTCATTTGTTATGAAATAAAACGCTGTAATCCAATATTTTTATAAAAAGGTGCTTATACTATTTCTATTCTTTATGACATTTCAGCGTTATTACGTTATTCCAGAATTACTTTTGTGTTATTGGTTCACGTTTTCTCTTTCATTCTTCGTAATGAGACTTCAGGATGTTTGCAAACACTTTTCTTTGTAGCCCTATACAGATGATGCATTTTTTTCATTTGTTAGTTGTTTCTTTTGCTTCCACCATTCTTTCTGTCATAGATTTTTTGTAATTTGGATATAGCCGTTAGGGAATATTTTTCACCCGTTCTCTTGCAATATGGCGCGCGCGCGCGTTTGTGTCTATATACGTGTGGATGTGTGTACGCGTGTGTACGTGTGTAATTTGTATTGTGAACGGTGTTATATACTGGTTTCTAATCTATCTTTCTTGATCCCCAACCTTTCCTACTTTATCACTCGTCCTCCTCCATTCCCTTTTATGTCTTGTGTAAGGATATCCCCGATCCTTGTATAAGGATCAGGAATATCCTTAATCGACAAGAAGAATTTTTTGTTTTAAATGAAAATTTTTATTTAAAACAAAAAATAAGAAAATTCACGGAAATATGCTGTATATAAAGTGACCGATATTTTACAGGTTTTGTTTTATAATCAGTAGTAAATATCTTTAATAAATTTTATGAAATACTGACATTGGAAATTTTGAATTGTATGATACTTATAATGCTTCACCCTCCCTTCCTGTTTGATTAAAATGAAATCTAGATCAGAAGAGGAATAATTGAGTATCCTTCCCCTACCTGTCTGTCGTCTTGGTGACAGCGCTAAATGAATCTTACGTCCGTATGAGAGAGAGAGAGAGAGAGAGAGAGAGAGAGAGAGAGAGAGAATTGTACTCGCCCACGAATCAGACTAATATTCAGAATTTGTAAATATGCCTGTCATGATGGATAAGGTTGCGACATTTTCATAAATGAAGGGAAATTATTCACCTGCGTGTCGTTTGGTGTGATGTTCTTGAGTCATAAGCTGTTGATGCCGTCAGGTTTGACTCTAAACGTAGGACCTTCTTTTTGGCCAGAAATAATTATTATTAGAGGTTTAATGGCCGTCCAATGGACGATTTCCCTGTCTTGCAATGTTTTAGACCAAACATTTATACAGGTATATATGTTCAGCACTCAAGTCCCTTGCCACCCAGTCTGGGATCAGGGGGAACCAGGCACTGGCCGCCAGTGATTCAGTAGGTAGACTATAGGCCCCCAAACTATCATCTCCAGCTCACAAATACGGTAAGTTCGTGTTGCTAGTGAAATCCATCAAGTCATGAGTGGGCATGAAATTAAGACGACCTCGCTGTGAAGTCTAGGCAAAGCCAGCAAGCTATCACATCTCATTCTCCTTTAGACATACATATTAATTATAAATGACCTTTAGTGCTGGGATGATGTGGCTAGCAGTTCCCTATCTAGTTGATGTTTAACACATTTATGTCCAAGCAGCATTTGATAACTTTTTTGGTCACTCATCCAAGTATTGGCTTTTTACTTTCAAAAGGAATGACTCCAGAATGAGGTTGCTAACCCTATGCCCTTTCCAACTCTGGCTGAAACCTATTAAAGTCACTGCAGCAGCAATTCTAAAAGAACAGACCCATATTGCTCCATCATAGCTGGGAATTTCAACCCAGGTTCCCTTTCTACTTAGGTGGTTGCCTCAACCTCTTGACCACAAGGAAGTCTGTTTATCTATCCAACATGTTTTTTCTACTTCTTTCCAGACTCTTCGTTGGATGAATCGGCAGAGCTCCGAACTGTCACTCGCTATAATGTGGTTCGGATTCCACAATAAGCTGTAGGTCCCGTTGCTAAGTAACCAATTGGTTCTTAGCCACGTAAAATTAGTCTAATCCTTCGGGCCAGCCCTAGGAAAGCTGTTAATCAGCTCAGTGGTCTGGTAAAACTAAGGTATACTATTTTTCTACTTCTTTCCCATTTGTATGGGGGTTGGAACTAGAAGGTACAACCTTCTTGTTTATCAACAAATCTTTAGGTGGGAGGTTGCTAGGCCCACACCCTTTATCATGGCCCCAGCAGACAATGGTACCCATTCACAGTATGGTAGATTGTTATAGGCAGACTGGAGCGAACCGTAGCCTTAGCAGACGTGAAAGCAATGTTATAACACTCTACTACGGTACTAACTTAGCTGGTGCATTGTTGGGCGTCCATGTTCCTATGCATTATTATATATATATAAAACGACAATGGTCAATGCCATAATCATACTTTAACTGCTGAATCGTTTATTGTTCTTGTGAAGAAAACTTACACAGCACTTGCTGTTTTATATACACACAGTGCCCTTATAACTCTTACCTCGCGCTCACTTCGCTTATATTAAGGCCTTTCCTTTACTTCTTCCACTCCATCAGTGCTGAATATGTAAATATATATATAAGGTAAATCCAACAAAAGATACAGGCTGAGAATCCACAGGATAACGCCGTCTAAATAAGTCAACATATATCTTGGTTTACCCTACTAGAAAATTTGTGTCCCTAGGTATATTCACTCTATGCCGTCCCTCTCTCAAATGCCAGATGTAATTTGAGCGAAAGCTATCTATATAATCTTTGATGTAATACTTACTTGAATGCAAGCAACTTTTTCTGTCGAATATAATATTTACTTGAATGAAGCGAATTTTTCTGTCGAATATAATTTTTGCGTGAATGCAAACGAATTTTTCTGTCGAATACAATATTTACTTGAATGAAAGTGAAATTTTCTGTCGAATATAATTTTTGTGTGAATGCACACGAATTTTTCTATCGAATATAATATTTACTAGAATACTTGAATATAGAAACTGGAATGAATTTTTCTGTCGAATATAATATTTACTAGAATGCAAGCGAATTTTTCTTTCGAATATAGTATTTACTGGAATGCAAGCAACTTTTTCTGTCGAATATAACATTTACTTGAATGCAAGCGACTTTTTCTGCCGAATATAATATTTTCTAGAATGCAAGCGAATTTTTCCGTCGAATATAATATTTACTTAAATGCAAGCGACTTTTTCCGTCGAATATAATTTTTGCGTGAATGCAGGCGAATTTTTCTGTCAAATATAATATTTACTAGATTGCAAGAGAATTTTTGTCGAATATAATGTTTAATATGATGCAAGAGAATTTTCTGTCGAAAATAATATTTACTTGAATGCAAGCGAATTTTCCTTTCGAATATAATATTTTCTAAAATGCAAGCGAGTTTTTCTGTGGCCCGAGTTCCTCAGTACTGATTCCAAATGACGACAAATCGCTAGAACGTGCGGAGTCAGCATGATGACAGCAGGCCAGGAGGGAAAAGTGAACCAGAGAGTGTTGACCAAGCGCTTTCCTGCCTAATGCACCTCCTCGGGCGTGTTAAACCACGAAGAGGCGTATTAAACGCGAAACCGCTTGGTCAACACACTCTTCCTCCTCGACTGCTGTCACAGAACCCGTAATTATACAATGTGAATTTCTGCCATTCCTGTCCAGAAGTGTTACCATTAAGTGTACTTACCGGCTTTCCACTCAGTGTACATATAGGCTTTCCACTGAGTGTACTTAAAGGCTTTCCACTGAGTGTACTTAAAGGCTTTCTTTTGAGTGTACATATAGGCTTTCCATTGAGTGTATAGGCTTTCTATTGAGTGTACAGATGGCTTTCTATTGAATGTACATATAGGCTTTCCATTCAGTGCACATATAGGCTTTCTATTGCGTGTACATGTAGGCTTTCTATTGAATGTACATATGGGCTTTCCATTGAGTGCACATGTAGACTTTCTATTGAGTGTATATATAGGTTTTCTATTGAATGTACATATAGACGTTGTATTGAGTGCACGTATAGGCTTTCCACTAGGTGTACTGTACATATAGTCTTTCCATTGAGTGTACATATAGGCTTTCCACTCATTGTACATATAGGCTTTCCATTGATTGTGCATATAGGTTTTCCACTCAGTGTACGTATAGGCTTTCCACTCAGTGATTGTTTCCACTTAGTGTACATATAGGTTTTTGAGTGTACCCATTGAGTGTACATATAGGCTTTCCATTGAGTGTACATATAGGCTTTCCACTCAGTGTACATAGGCTTTCCATTGAGTGTGCATATAGGCTTTCCATTGAGTGTACATATAGGCTTTCCATTGAGTGTACATATAGGCTTTCCATTGAGTGTGCATATAGGCTTTCCATTGAGTGTACATATAGGCTTTCCATTGATTGTGCATATAGGCTTTCCACTCAGTGTACTTATAGGCTTTCCATTGAGTGTACATATAGGCTTTCCATTGAGTGTACATATAGGCTTTCCACTCAGTGTACTTATAGGCTTTCCATTGAGTGTGCATATAGGCTTTCCACTCAGTGTACATATAGACTTTCCACTGAGTGGACATATAGGCTTTCTATTGAGTGTACATGCAGGCTTTCCATTCAGTGTACATATGGGCTTTCCATTGAGTGCACATATAGGCTTTCCATTGAGTGAACATATACGCTTCCATGGAATATTAGTTATCCGTTTGAGGTTGAGAGCCAATGCTTTCTTTTTTAATCTAATTAACTCTCTTAGTTCTCTTTGTGGTCTCCGTTTATTTTGGTCCTTTTTATAACACGTTATATAATGTAGTTTACTTCCCAAGGATTTGTTTCGTATGTTCTTTCTGCCGTGAAATTTCAGTGTATACAAAAAATTCAACACGTATACTTAAGTAGCCTATGCAGTACAATAGCAGTGCCTGTGTTTTGCGTAAGATATTTTTAAGATAAGCACTGTAATGTATATTTTTTATGACCAAGATTTAATCACTTGCTTTTCACGGACATGCTTTCCAAAATCATTATCGAAGCTTATTAACCAGCGGCTACAATCTCCTTATTAGATTAAATTCTCACCCTTCATTTGGTCCACTTTTATTTTGATAGTTTTTATAACTCATTTGCGGCATAATTTAATTTAATTATCAAGGAATTGTTTCTTACGTTTTTGTTTTGCCGTGAAATTTCAGTGTATACACAAAATTCAACATATATACTTAAGTAGCCTAAGCAGTACAATAGCAGAACCTTGTGTAAGATATTTTTAAGAAAAGTTCTGTGATATATATAATATTTTATGACCAAGATTTAATTACTTGCTTTCCACAGACATGCTTTCCAAAATCGTGATCGAAGTTTATTATTAACCATCAGCTAAAATCCCCGTTTTGGATCCAATTCTTACCCTTTATGTAAGGAAACGTTAGACCACAAGGGCCTCTATCTCAGAAGCACATTAAAACGCCATTTACTCTCAAGAGACGACGCTTGTTCTCCCATCGTGTTAGCTGACATGGTTACAAGAGGCCTGGGAACCAAGCACTATCGTTATTAGCACTTATATGGAACTGCAATAATGTGTTTACCTGGCAAATGGTCGCCAGGGATTGCAGAGAGAGAGAGAGAGAGAGAGAGAGAGAGAGAGAGAGAGAGAGAGAGGGGCGTTGCCTATTGATCACCATCAGTATAGAGGGGGGAGGAGGCTGCCTGACATTTCCGGGAGAGATGGAGGAAGTGGAGGAGGAGGAGGAGGAGGAGGAGGAGGAGAGTGGGATAGGAAAGTGAGGGTGGAGGGATATTGGTGAAACGGGGGTGAGTTAGACTGGAGGTAAAGTCATGTAAAGAAGAGCACTGAGAAAAGATGATTTAAGACAGAGAGAGAGAGAGAGAGAGAGAGAGAGAGAGAGAGAGAGAGAGAGTTTAGAAATATGGCTAGCACAGATGCGTTTCCTTTGTTACTATAGCGATGTGAAAGACGCAGAAAGAACGAAGCAGGCGTCGTCGCACTTGCATGAAATAGTTGTCTAGGGAAAACGAGAACGAGAACAAAGGAATTGGAACAATGAAAGAACAAGTTGCCAAAGATTCATTGAGGTTTGGATACAAATTCTGTTGTCTTATAAATTTCCTCTTATGAGTGTTTATTATTTGTTGACTTGGTAGTATCAATGTTACATCCACTAACAGACTTGGGAGAAAGTAATGTGTATGTCTCTTTGTAAATTAACTTAATATCTCGAAAATGGAGGGAGAGATTTTCATGAAACTGAATGAAAGGCATAATTTGATGACCCTCTTCAGATAATTAACATTTGGGGGACATTCGTGAAGATTTGACCGTTTATCGCCCGGCAAATCTCTCGCCCATTATAGAATAATATGAATTTTGTGCGTTATAAAACGCCACTTATAAACATTACTGACTTAATATTGGCTGTCAGATGTCATTTCGAACTGTGCAGTGTCAGTCTGACAGTCAAATAAGTAAAAATAATATAAACTGGTGGACCTACACGCACGTATAAATACTTCACGGAAAGATCAATAGTCAAGGTCAAGGACCATTGCGCAACCTGGAAGGCGTTTGTTCGTTCTTGATCCAATGTGTTGCCCTGGCTGCGTTTTTGGTTTTAGTTTCGTAAAGGTCAGGTCATTTTTCACATATCATGTGACCTTTGCTTCAGTTTTGCAATATTTTTTTTTCTTCGACTCCTCTCCATTATAATACAGGGGTATTTCGCAGTTTTAGTTTTCTGTGAAAGAAAACTGTTGTGCCGGCTTTGTCGTTCTGCGCTTTTTCTGTCTGCCCTCAGATCTTAAAAACTACTGAGGCTAGAGGGCTGTAAATTGGTTCGTTGATCATCCACCCTCCAATCATCAAACATGCCAAATTGCAGCCCTCTAGCCTCAGTAGTTTTTATTTTATTTAAGGTTAAAGTTAGCCATAATCGTGCGTCTGGCAACGATATAGGACAGGCCACCACCGGGCCGTGGTTAAAGGTTCATGCTCATACGGCATTATACCGAGACCACCGAAAGTTAGATCTATTTTCAGTGTCCTTAATTATACGCTGTAGAGAAAACTCGACTGCACTGAGGAAACTTCGGCGCATTCTTTACTTGTTTTCTTTCGTTTTCTTGTTATCTGGAACACATTATCTATGAAGACGATGTTGTGCGTAGTCTTGTGAAATAATTCATTTCACGTTTCTGTATTTATGAATTTGATATGCATTTACAATCCTCCCGTAATGTGTATGTTTGTGATCGATTTCATGCAGCATTTCAAACCTATGTCTTGATGGTTCGTTTATTTTAAACTTAAAAACCCAGTGGGAGTTCTTTTTTAATATGCATTTAGTGTCTAGGTCTGTGATCCATTTTGTGCAGCATTTCAAATCTTGGTCTTGATGATTCGTGTACTGAAAATGTTAAAATTTAGTGATTAGTTCTTAACCTGTACTAACTTGATTTTCTTATGAACACAATATCCTCGTTCAGTCTCATAAACACATCCACAATCATTCAACCTTAATGCTACTTTTTACATTTACATCTCTTTCACTTTGTCCTCAGTGATGTTAATTTTCATAATTTAGTTCAGAAGGAGTTTTTCTTTATTCTTTTCACATTCATTTTCATAACATTTATTCTATAGCCTAGTTCCTCGTTGGAAGAGTGGGTTCCGTTCTCAACTAGCACTCTGCTGGCCGCGAGTTCGAATCTCCGACCGGGCCAATGAAGAATAAGAGGAATTTATTTCTGGTAGTAGAAATTCATTTCTAGCTATAATGTGGTCGGATTCCACAATAAGCTGTAGGTCCCGTTGCTAGGTAACCAGTTGGTTCTTAGCCACGTGAAATAAATCTAATCCTTCGGGCCAGCCCCAGGAGAGCTGTTAATCAGCTCAGTGGTCTGGTTAAATTAAGGTATACTTAACCTATCTTTAATTTATAGCCTGACCACCTTCAGTGTCTCCTTGAACTCTCGTTCTGGGGTTTTCCAATCCGTGTTAAGTTATCGGTATCCCCTGTAGAGAGGGTAGTGCTGTCAATGCACATCACGCGGTGCACTGTAGGCATTACTTATGGTTCTTTGCAGCGTCCCTTCGGCTCCTAGCTGTGACCCCTTTCATTCTTTTAACTGTACCACCGTTCGTTTTCTGTTTCTTCCATCTTACTTTCTACCTTCTCCTAACAATTGTTTCTACATTATTTTCAGCGCTTAAGGACCTCATAGGTCCCAGCGCTTGGCCATTGGTCTAAGTTTGATATTCCAGTGTTTTCGGTATTCACATAAGAACAGCAAGAAAGCAAGTTAATATCCCTGTCTCACCTCGTCTGAGTCTCTCATTGTTGTGATTTCGAGACGTCCATGACGAGTAATAGTTTATAATAAAATGCCTTGTATATAAATTCTGTATTCAGGATCCTTTTCATTTTCATCCCATTTTCTGTGTCGAAAGCTTCTCATGGGCTGCAAAACACCCTGGTGGTTTGTCTTTTTTTTTTTTAGAATTAATACCGTTGTCTGTTTGACACTTTTATATGTTGTTGTCCAAAACTCCTGTTTTTATTTGTGTCTTGTAATAATGTTTTTGTTTTATTTTCGTTTTGCTTTTTTTTTTTATCATGTATGTATCTCTTAGGAAAATCAGATTAATCATGATCGCTTTCTTTGTTTATTTCTCGGTATTGTATTTTGTTAGCGCTTAGTTCATTGCAGACATGTACAGGTTTGTTTTTCGGTCTTTCATTAAACAATTCCTTTTCAATCTTTTACTTCATTTCGTAGTTCCCCACCCCCCTCGCTTCTCTCTCTCTCTCTCTCTCTCAATTAAGAACGGCCATTTTTCATGCGTTATTTTTAATATAATGTTGCTCACTTTTTGTTTTTCCAAAGTTCGGTTATTAACGAACCATACGATGTAGTAATTATTATCTGACGCATTTTACCTCCGTCTACCGTAACCCTCACGTTTTAAGTTTCATTTGAAGGGTACCTTCCCCCTACCCCTCTCTATTTTCTAGAGGAACGAACTTCCACCCATCCATAAAAGTTTTGAAAATAGTTTTGATGAGTTCCTGAAGAGGACATCCTGCAGAGGTCAGCTGAACTATCATAGAATTCTAAACAGAACATCTCTCTCTCTCTCTCTCTCTCTCTCTCTCTCTCTCTCTCTCTCTCTCTCTCTCTCTCTTACGGATGATTGTTGTTGTTGCTTTTGTTGTTTCCGTTGTTGTAGGTTGTTATGATATTGAGCTTATGAGACACAATAGACCTGTCAAGAAAAGGACAGCAGTTGTTTTTTGTCGTTAATTCTTCTGATTAATTCTTCTGATATTAAGCAGTGATTTTTATCGTTAATTCTTCTGAGACATAATAGGCCTATCAAGAAAAGGAAAGCAGTGATTTTTATCGTTAATTCTTCTGATATTAAGCTTATGAGACATAATAGGCCTATCAAGAAAAGGAAAGCAGTGATTTTTATCTTTAATTCTTCTGATATTAAGCTTATGAGACATAATAGGCCTATCAAGAAAAGGAAAGCAGTGATTTTTATCTTTAATTCTTCTGATATTAAGCTTATGAGACATAATAGGCCTATCAAGAAAAGGAAAGCAGTGATTTTTATCGTTAATTCTTCTGATATTAAGCTTATGAGACATAATAGGCCTATCAAGAAAAGGAAAGCAGTGATTTTTATCTTTAATTCTTCTGATATTAAGCTTATGAGACATAATAGGCCTATCAAGAAAAGGGAAAGCAGTGATTTTTATCGTTAATTCTTCTGATATTAAACATGAGACATAATAGGCCTATCAAGAAAAGGAAAGCAGTGATTTTTATCGTTAATTCTTCTGATATTAAACATGAGACATAATAGGCCTATCAAGAAAAGGAAAGCTGTGATTTTTATCTTTAATTCTTCTGATATTAAACATATGAGACATAATAGGCCTATCAAGAAAAGACATTCTTCTGATATTAAACATATGAGACATAATAGGCTATCAAGAAAAGGAAAGCAGTTGTTTTTTGTCGTTAATTCTTCTGATATTAAGCTTATGAGACATAATATACCTATCAAGAAAAGGAAAGCATTTGTTTTTTGTCGTTAATTCTTCTGATATTAAGCTTATGAGACATAATAGGCCTATCAAGAAAAGGAAAGCAGTGATTTTTGTCGTTAATTCTTCTGATATTAGCTTATGAGACATATCAGGCCTGTCAGGAAAATGAAAGCTGTGATTTTTATCTTTAATTCTTCTGATATTAAACATGAGACATAATCAGGCCTGTCAAGAAAAGGAAAGCAGTTGTTTTTATCGTTAATTCTTCTGATATTAAACTTATGAGACATAATCAGGCCTGTCAAGAAAAGGAAAGCAGTTGATTTTTGTCGTTAATTCTTCTGATATTAAGCTTATGAGACATATCAGGCCTGTCAGGAAAAGGAAAGCCGTTGTTTTTGTCGTTAATTCTTCTGATATTAAGCTTATGAGACATATCAGGCCTGTCAGGAAAAGGAAAGCCGTTGTTTTTGTCGTTAATTCTTTTGATATTAAGCTTATGAGACACAGTAGACCTGTCAAGAAAATGAGAGCAGTTGTTTTTGTTGTTAATTCTTCTGATATTAAGTTTATGAGACAGAATAGACCTGTCAAGAAAAGGAAAGCAGTTATTTTGTGTTGTTAATTCTTCTGATATTAGCTTATGAGACATATCAGGCCTGTCAAGAAGATGAAAGCAGTTGTTTTTGTCGTTAATTCTTCTGATATTCTTCTGATATTCAGGCCTGTCATGAAAAGAAAGCCGTTGTTTTTGTCGTTAATTCAATTAGACCTGTCAAGAAAAGCAAGCAGTTGTTTTTGTCGTTAATTCTTCTGATATTAAGCTTATGAGACACAGTAGACCTGTCAAGAAAATGAGAGCAGTTGTTTTTGTTGTTAATTCTTCTGATATTAAGTTTATGAGACAGAATAGACCTGTCAAGAAAAGGAAAGCAGTTGTTTGTGTTGTTAATTCTTCTGATATTAAGCTTATGAGACACAATAGACCTGTCAAGATAAGGAGAGCAGTTGTTTTTGTCGCTAATTCTTCTGATATTAAGCTTATGAGAGACAATAGACCTTTCAAAAAGGCAAGCAGTTTGTTTTTGTTGTTAATTCTTCTGATATTAAGTTTATGAGACACAATAGACCTGTCAAGAAAAGGAGAGCAGTTGTTTTTGTCGCTAATTCTTCTGATATTAAGTATATGAGACACAATAGACCTGTCAAGAAGGAAAGCAGTTGTTTTTGTCGTTAATTCTTCTGATATTAAGCTTATGAAACAATAACAGACCTGTCAAGAAAAGGAGAGCAGTTGTTTTTGTTGTTAATTCTTCTGACATTCAGTTTATGAGACAACAGACCTGTCAAGAAAAGGAGAGCAGTTGTTTTTGTTGTTAATTCTTCTGACATTAAGTTTATGAGACAACAGACCTGTCAAGAAAAGGAAAGCAGTTGTTTTTGTTGTTAATTCTTCTGATTTTAAGCTTATGAAACAATAACAGACCTGTCAAGAAAAGGAGAGCAGTTGTTTTTGTTGTTAATTCTTCTGACATTCAGTTTATGAGACAACAGACCTGTCAAGAAAATGAGAGCAGTTGTTTTTGTTGTTAATTCTTCTGACATTAAGTTTATGAGACAACAGACCTGTCAAGAAAATGAGAGCAGTTGTTTTTGTTGTTAATTCTTCTGATATTAAGTTTATGAGACACAACAGACCTGTCCAGAAAAGGAGAGCAGTTGTTTTTGTTGTTAATTCTTCTGACATTAAGTTTATGAGACAACAGACCTGTCAAGAAAATGAGAGCAGTTTGTTTTTGTTGTTAATTCTTCTGACATTAAGTGTATGAGACAACAGACCTGTCAAGAAAATGAGAGCAGTTGTTTTTGCCGTTAATTCTTCTGATGTTAAGCTTATGAGACAGCAGCAGACCTGTCAAGAAAAGGAGAGCAGTTGTTTTTGTTGTTAATTCTTCTGATATTAAGCTTATGAGACACAATAGACCTGTCAAGAAAATGAGAGCAGTTGTTTTTGTCGTTAATTCTTCTGATATTAAGCTTATGAGACTTGTCAAGAAAAGGAAAGCAGTTGTTTTTGTTGTTAATTCTTCTGATATGAAGCTTATGAGACATAATAGACCTGTCAAGAAAAGGAATAGTACGTGTCTTTACTAAAAAGATGATCTTTTATGAGAAAAATATATTTCTCCAATTTTGACCATTTCTCTTTTCTCCCCTCTCCCCTCCCTGTCATCTCAGAGGAATAGGTTATCTCTCTCTCTCTCTCTCTCTCTCTCTCTCTCTCTCTCTCTCTCTCTCTCTCTCTCTCTCTCTCTCTCTCTCTCTCTCTGTCTTCTTTTTTCAACTTGATTTTGTAATGAGCTCATACATTCTTTTTTCTTATAAAGTTTGCATCATTCCCCCTCACCACTCTCTCTCTCTCTCTCTCTCTCTCTCTCTCTCTCTCTCTCTCTCTCTCTCTCTCTCTCTCTCTCTCTCTCTCTCTCTGCTCTGCTCTTCCATCCAAGGACCATTCTTCTTTGATATCACATTCTTTATTGGATAAAAGGTCGTTCGCGGGGCTGCAGAGAATGGCCGGGTACTTTCATACACACTCATTTTTATGCAAACTTCTCATGGGATCGGCCGCTCGAATTTGCCCCTCCTTCTCGATGGTGGCTTAGTGGCAGATGTGATTTGTCTTTTTGGCAACAGGAACAGAGAGAGAGAGAGAGAGAGAGAGAGAGAAGATTTCCATCTCTAAAAGGAAAGCGATACCCATGTAAAGCCTTGCTCACCAGTCCTTATTTTATTTAACAGTTCACATCTCTCATTGTGTATATCGCATAATTATCAAGAATGGCGACCAGCTGTTTGGGTGCCTCAAGTTTACCCTTGATGTGTACTGATGCAAACAGTGGAAATCCGATCTTTGTCTAGGGTACATAACCCCAGAGAATATTTCCTTTAGAAGGAAATAATCGTAGGGGGGGGTGTGAATATGCATTACTTAGGCTTGTTTCGAGCAGTGACGATTTTATTTAAACTCATTCACGCAAATAAATAATCAGTGGAGTCTTGGAAACTGTTTTAATGACAACAGGGCTTTATCAGAACCTCTCAGCGCTGAATGACCCCATTGGTCCCAGTGCATGGCCTTTGGCATAAACCTCATCTTCCACATTCCATATTTATCAGAATCTGAACAAGTCTCTTCTTTTCATTCTACGTATTTCCTTTAGGAGGGCTTAGGCTTCACGAAACATATTTACTTAGGAGAGTGTTCCAGATACCATTTCAAGCAAGGACCTTTGGTAAATAAGGCGCACTACGTATTTGTTAAGCACTACAGGATTTGTTTGTTGGGATATTGGGAGCCTAACAGTAAGAGGGGTTGATAACATCCTGATTACATAGGATCAGCCTGAGATGCTAAATGATACGAGAGGAAGTGTACAGTTGTTTATATGTAGTATTAGGAATAGTACGTAGATGCGTTCTCCTATTTAACATGTGGTCAGATTTACAAAGGATACTTTACGTAACATAATTGTATAAATTATCGTTACTGGGGATTTTCTCTTGACGCTAATTAGCACCGGCGTGATTAACTAAAATAAGAAATACCATAATTATAAATAATGATTTTTCGCTCTCGTGTGTTTTTTGTCTTATTAATAATGATATGTGTTATATAATAACAACTATGCATGTTTGTGTAATCGGTATGTGTTTGTTCGTAATTGTACTTATTATGGAATTAAAAAAGTTCAGTATAATACGCTAAACGATCTATACTAGCTGCTAGCAATATTTTTCCATTTATCTTATTCTGAATGACTGTCAAATCCTAAAGCCATTCTCTTTTTACAGTGCAAGACAACATAGATGCAACATGATTTATCATTTCACGCAGAAAGATCGTCTAAGAGGAAAAGGATCCACTCCGAAGTGGAGAGAGGTAAGTTTTTATTTACATCTGCTTTGTAGATAGTTCATAATTAAACTTGGAAATATGTAATCAGGTTTGGGCGTTGTTAGTTGAAAAGCAATTTGTTATGAGAAATAATCTCACTTGTATCTCGAAGGTAAGGTAGGGCGAATCTCAGGATATTACTGCAACACTATATTCCTATTATTAACCTAGAATATAAGTCGTTCAAGTGTGAGATAGTTTGTATACTTAACTGTCTAACGATTGTTATTCTCCGAAGTAATATTCATATAACTGTTATGCTAATTATTGCTGTAATAGTTCTTAAGTGCTTTTGCTGTTAACTATCATAATTATTGTTTACTTCCTGTATATACTATTTCTCAGTATTCAGTACTGAACTGTATCTTGTATAATAAATACCAAAAGGAACCGCTGTGTTTGTCAAACCATGACTGGTGGCAGCAAGTCAGAATCCACGCCTACCGAACATAACGCTGTTGCAAAGGAGATTATGCTGAGTGTGTCTTTTGGGGATGATGTGTCTCCAATGTCTTGGCAGTCCTTTTCATCGCATTTCTCTTTAGTCAAGCAAGCAAACTTACTACGAGGGGTACCGTCTTGGCGCGACGCAGGATATCAGGCCCTCATGCTGAGATTACAATTTAGGGGACCAACAGCCAACTATGTGGAGCAGCAGGCGTTACAGGACCCTGAGTGGGGTAAGGACGATGTTGCAATTATGGACAGACTTGCGCAGCGTATCCTCACGGCGGATGCAATTGAAGTAAGGATTCTGAGGTTTGAGGAATCTATACAGTTGCAGGGCGAGAGTCTGAGTGATTATATGACTCGTTTGCAACTGTTGGCAGGTCAAGCATTTGCTAAAGAACCAGCTGATATTGTACGGAAGCGTGTTGTATGGCGATTTCTCTCGGGGTTGCACGATGCAGATGTTCGATCCCAATTGATTAGAGAGAAGTGGATGGAGTCGGAGGAGACTGCCAAGTCGTATGATGAGGTGGTGAAAATTGCATTGGCAGCGTTGTCTACTAAACGAGCAACTAAAGCAACAGGACCTAGGAATCCCAATGTCCATGTGAATCAAATTGAGGGTACGTCCAATGTTTGTTTGATGGAGGACACACCGGAAACTATGGAGGTTGCAACTGTACGGAAATGCTGGATCATGGGGCAGCAAGAAGAGGGAATCCTATTCTTCTCGTAAATTTAAGTGCTATTATTGTAAAATGACACATGTGGGTGGATGGAAAGCATGTGCACGAAGGAGGGCGAAAATCCTGCTTGGTACCCTCCCAGGTTCAAAGAAGAAATTTTCAGTGAGGACTGCTCCACACGGGAGCTCGGAGCAGTCTGTACAAATGAATTCTACTTCCGCTTTCCAACGCACTGTGGCTTTGGTACAGCCAAAGGTGAAGGGTCAAATGAGATATCGGCATGTGCTCTCCAGCCGAGCAGCAACTCAGGTATTGAAAAGTATTACAAATTACGTTACTGTGGAGATGATGAAAACTAAGTATAATGCTTTGGTGGACACCGGAAGTGATTATTCTTTAGTTTCTGAGGATATCTTGAATGATGCTCAGAAATCTCTTGTCAGCTCGAGTAATATTACAGCTTGCGGAGCGAGCAGTGAAGAACTTCAAATTGAGGGAGAAATTCTGATGGATGTAAAGCTAGGCAAAACCATAGTGAGACAACATAGGTTCATTGTGGTATCTAAACTTGTTACTAGAGTGATACTTGGGATGGACTTGTGGATAAAACTTGGCACAGTCACTCTAGATTTGACAAAAGGGAGGTTGCGAGTGGATTCAATAAATTTATCATTGCCATTGAATACTGGGGAAAGGACACAATCACATAAATCATGCTCTGATGGAGTGGTGAAGCTCATTGTTAGAGCTGAGAATGCAGTTGCGATACCTCCTAGGACAGAATTATTTATATGCTGCTCAGCTGATGGGATGGTTCCAGATGAGCAGTATCTGTTGTGTCCCCGACGCCCTGAGGGTTCTCCGGTTGCCCCTCCTCATTGCTGCATCCAAGGTTCAATCAAGAAGAAAATGTATGTGAGAGTTGCAAATGTATCGGATAAACACGAAACTGTGCAGAGTGGAGAGGAGATCGGGAACTAGAGCCCAGTGTGGTAGGATACGATGGCAACCATAGCCTTTTAAGTTCAATTGAGGGGAAAAGAGGAAATTTCATCGTTGGAGAGTCGCTTACTTGTGAGCAGAAAGAGGAAATGGACAAGGTACTTCATGAGTTCAAGAATGTTTTCTATAATGGAGGCCCACTGCCGCTGGTACAGGTAGGGGTGGAGCACACAATCAGAGTTAACCCAGATTCAGCACCAATAGCAAATAGACCGCGGCGGTTGTCACTTGCTTTGGAGGCAGAAGTCAAGAAGGAGCTAAGCAAACTTCAGGATATGGGTGTAATAAAGAAATCATGTAGCCCTTGGGCAGCTCCTATTGTTTGCGCTCGTCGAGCTGATGAAAGCCTTGGTTGGCTATTGATTATAGGGGAGTAAATAGCGTGTCCCAGCCAGCAACATTGCATCCAATTCCTGTGGTCGAGGATCTTCTTGATAGACTTGGTCAGGCAAAATACTTTTCAGTGCTTGATGCAAAGTCTGGATACCATCAGATGCCTCTTCAGAAGGAGGATTGTGAGGTCTCGGCCTTTGTAGTCCCATGGGGGCAGTTTGAATGGCATGGTAGAACTCCTTTTGGTCTGAAAGGGGCAGGTTATACGTTTCAACGGATGATGGCTACAATACTCAGTGATTGCAACTATACGGATGCATTGTGTTATCTCGACGACATACTGGTCTGGGGTTCAACATGGAAAGAACACATAGCAAGGCTCAGAAATGTGTTGAGCAGGATTCGTGACGCTGGTCTTGCGCTAGCCCCGAATAAGTGTAAATTTGGGGTGCGAGAAGTGGAGTATCTGGGTTCCGTGGTTGGTGATGGCATGCTTCGCATTAGTGAGCAAAGAGTTCATCAACTGAGGATCTTCCTAGGCCTTTGACTGTCAGGCAGCTGCATCAGGCCATTGGGGCATTTTCTTATGTGCAAAAATGGATTCCAGGGATGTCACAGACTGCTAAGCCCCTGTATGAGGCTTTGGAAAAAAATCCCCTCCAGAAATTGCATTGGTCAGTCGAGATGGTTGAGGCTTTTGAGAGGCTTAAAAACCAGGTAGCAAATGCTGTGGCACTCCATCTTCCTGACTATAGTAAACGGTTCGTTTTGATTACTGATGCAAGTGATGTTGGAGCAGGAGCAATGTTAGCCAACAAGTCAGCATCCAAGGAACTGTTACCAATTGCCTTTTACCACCATACATTCTCCAAATCCGAGCAGAGGTATTCAACGACGGAAAAGGAATTACTGGCGGTTATCCTGGCAATAAAGAGGTTTCGGTTGTACCTCTCCTCTGCACCATTTGATCTGATAACGGACCATCAGGCATTAAGATGGCTAAACACCCTGGATATTAGAGAAGAGAGAGGACGTCGAGGGAGATGGATTGAAACAATTCAGCAGTTTGACATAAATCCAATTCATAAAAGTGGTCGCAGTGCTGTGATGTCCATGGCTGATTATCTGTCAAGAGTTGGTGCTGATGGAAATCTGGTATCACATATTGCAAGTATAGCAGTAGGATCTTCTCAGCAGTGGGCCACAGCATTTGTGGATCCCAATGAAATGTTAGAAAAACAGCATTGCGATGAAGGGATCAGGGAAGTAGTGAACTTTATGAAAAATACGAGTTCACCGCGATGTGTGTCAGAGGAGAATGAGCTTGCCAAACATGGTAACCATTTAGGTATTACTAACAATGGAATTCTGTGTTATATAAATTATAAAGGAAGACGCTCACAAGAACATCCCTATGGCGTGAAAGAAGAGTGGCTACCTGTAATACCTAAAGATATGAAACTCTATGCACTTCAAATGATTCATGACAGTCAATGAGTGGTCACATGGGTCGTGATCGAACATGGGAAAGAGCTCGGAAGAATTTCTGGTGGCCTCGCATGAAGGCAGATGTCCATGCACATGTCAGTAAATGTGAAGCATGTGGGAGTAACAAAGATCGAAGCATCCAGGAAGGCCCCTTTTCAGAACCGCGAGCTCCCGGAATACATGAATGAACAGGTGCAAGTTGATTTCATGGGTCCGTTTCCCATTTCATCATCACATCCATATCGTTATATCCTTCAAATGCAAGATATTTTGACTCGCTATGTTGTTTTGGTACCTCTTGAGGATTGTTCAGCAAAAACAGCAGTGGATACTCTAGTTGAAAGATGGATTTGCATGTTTGGGGTGCCCCGTGTCATAATGTCGGATAGAGGATCACATTTTACGGCTGATATCTTCAAGGCAGTATGTAACCTGTTTGGAATTAAGCAGGATTTTGGTTCTCCTTACCATCCAAGAAGTCAGGCTCAGGTAGAACGTCAAAATCAATTATTAGACAACGTTCGTTGCATGTGCCACAATAATATGGATCTTTGGCCTGAAATGATACCCAGGGTACAGTTCTCTCATAATACAGCTGTAAATACTACGACTACATTTACTCCACATGAGCTCGTCTATGGGACTCCGGCTCGACGTCCAGAGGAGATTCTAAAAAAGGAAACTTGCAAAGATGAGGATTATCAACCGGGCTCTTTGGGTAATGCAGCAATCGCAGAAAGATTTGTGAGAGAGAAAGTAGATAAAATTGAGAAAACTATTAAGGTCGCACGGAACAAGACTGCAATGGCACAACAGATTAGGAATAACCAGCGGAAGTCTTACGGCAAAGCTTTCAAAGTTGGAGATTTGGTTCGATTGAAGTTATCGACAGCTGAGAGACGCCGTTGTGGAGGTGGTAAACTTGCACCATATCTTTCGAAGAAATATAGAGTTATAGAAATACTTCGTGGTGGCTGGACGTATAAATTAACCCCAGCAGAGACTATAACAGACGAAGTAAAAATAAGACATTTTGACGAACTGGAGAAGGCCCCTGTAAGCAAATATTCATGGGAAACCGCATTGGCTGATCATTCAGATGAAGAAGTCATCAGAATAGAGTCAGGGATTGGAAGTAATTCAGAAGGAATACGTCGATCTACTCGGGAGCGCCATCCTCCAAGTCGTTTGCAGGTGGATCCCAGTAAAAGATCCTATGAATCGGAAGAGGAGGAATTCTGGGATGAATGTTCTAACAGCGAAAATGAGTTAGAAGACGATCAGAATTGCTTATAGTAATGATAATGCTCGTCTTGATAAATGCAACATGTTAAATGGCAATTATTTATTTTGTTATTATATTCTTGTATTATTTAGTAAATTTATTTTATTGGCATTCCCGATTTATTCATATATTGTCTCATAAATAAGAAGGGGAGTGAGATAGTTTGTATACTTAACTGTCTAACGATTGTTATTCTCCGAAGTAATATTCATATAACTGTTATGCTAATTATTGCTGTAATAGTTCTTAAGTGCTTTTGCTGTTAACTATCATAATTATTGTTTACTTCCTGTATATACTATTTCTCAGTATTCAGTACTGAACTGTATCTTGTATAATAAATACCAAAAGGAACCGCTGTGTTTGTCAAACCATGACTAGTGTTAGGCGGATTCCTGAACCAAATCCTTTTTTTTCCGTCACAATTATGTAATTGTAAATCAGAGGATCTCTCTCTCTCTCTCTCTCTCTCTCTCTCTCTCTCTCTCTCTCTCTCTCTCTCTCTTGGTTGAGTTCTTTTGAAAGATAAGAGATCAATTTTCGGCCATGGCTTCTATGTATATGATTCTATTACTTGTTGTTTACAACTTGACGTCTGCCGTGGTCATATTTTCCCAAGAATCAATTCTTTGGTGGCCATTAAAATACTAATTAAATTCGTCATACTTCCTTGTCAAGGAAACTGAAAGCATCGAAGAACATGAAGGATATCGACTCTTAAGTCCTGATCCCTTCTCTCTCTCTCTCTCTCTCTCTCTCTCTCTCTCTCTCTCTCTCTCTCTCCTTTTCTTCATGGTTTCTCTGTTGTAGTGGTGTTGTGAAACCACGACGTATTTCATACTTGAGGGAACGGGAAGGAAAGAGAGAAAAGTGAGGGGTGGGGGGTGTTAGGAAGGTGGGGCGAAGGAAAGGAAAACACAGATGGAAGAAAATGAGAAGAAAAATCGAATTGCGTCCTTTGATCCCATTACGCGCATGACTCCCCTTCGGAATGTACCCAATTTACACACTGTTTTGAAAAACAACCTCATAGCAGCTGCTCCCTCCGGCTTCCTCCTCATTTTTTCTCCTTTTTTGGTCTTCTTCTTCTTCTTCTTCTTTTTCTTCTTCTTCTTCGAGGTCTTATAACTCTCCTCTCGGAGATGGAATTGGAAGGGTGCGTGGGGACGAAATGCTGATGTGTGTGTTTTTCGTTAAAAGTGCCCAGAGCTGAATGCTTCTATTTTTCTCACACCTGCTGCTTCTGCTGTGATGCTGCTTCTGCTGTGATGCTGCTGCTGTTTTTCTCTTGCCCTGCGTCCTCCTCTACCGTAATGGGAGATGAAAGGGAATAGGACTTCTCCACAAAATGGCCTTTTTTTGGTCTTTTCGCCACTCCCTCTGGATCTGAATGCCATTATTTTCAAAATCAGAACTTACAGCTCACTTACGAAACCTCTTCAGGTTTTTGTCTGATGACTTATGATTTACATGCTACACTCACTGATTTCATATCACAGTCCCATAGTTATGGACCTGGTGCATCAAGGGAAAGTAATTTTCATTATATCATGATAACCTGAGAACCAGGATAAATTGGTGTTTCAGTTTTTCAAAGTACTTAACATCCTGCGTCCCTGATGCCTGTTAATATCCAAAGAATGTGGTGTTCATTAGATAGAAGTAACAGAAGCTAAAGGGAAATGCAGAAAGAAGAGATCGCTTATTAGAAAAGAAAAAAATAATAGATAAATAGATAAAAATGTAAATAAATTATTAAAATACAAGCAGAATAGTATTAGGGTTGTAAAGCATTACATCTTCGTTTGAACTTCTGAAGTTCAAATTGCACGACTTCCTCATGGAGGCTGTTCCACAGTCCAACGACTGTGCCATTCACATTGTTATTTCTGATTGGTTATTTGAGGGCAATCGTGGTCGTGAAATTCCTTAAATCTAGTAGGATTTACCCCTTTCATGGTATAATATTTTTATATATGTACTGATATGGCAGAAAATGAGTGCTCTTAACGCTGAGATCTTTCATTAGTCCATTGGCAGTATTCTTGTAATTTTCTGCAACCGTTCAGTTCCTGTTGTATGTATCAAAATGAAACTTTTGCACTGTACAGAACACTGTTTAGATATGGCTGCAACTTATTCTAAAGGTTATGAAAATAATGTATTCATTTATCGGAGGAATAACGAAGGAGAATAAGTGCATATTTACCTTTCCTTGCAATTTGTTATTTAATACTTTTGTCATATTATGCCTACTATTAGATTATTCTTTTTGACATATTTACTCTAAACCATCAGGTGTCCAATTTTTTTCCAAACAGAAGATTTAATAGATATTTTTGTCATTTTAGACACTTAACGTTTTGATGGTAACAGACAGAGAGAGAGAGAGAGAGAGAGAGAGAGAGAGAGAGAGAGAGAGAGAGAGAGAGAGAGGAATCTTCACAAACCGGAAGTTTACGCTAGGAATGTATCGAGTTGGTCAGGTAAACGTAGTTTCTTTCGCAGTGTTTAAAGAGTTGCTTTGAGAGGTCTTCAAAATCTGGCAAATCCAGTCTGTTTATTTATTGTTATTGTTTCCGATTTGTAAACAGAGGAGATAGTTTGCGGAAAAAACCACTGGGCTGGGGAGAAAGCCTAGACTGGGAAATGAAATTCTCCTAAATTACGAGGCAGCTGTGACATAGATCGTAAGGAGAAGAAATCGGGATCATACAGTTGGTTCCATTCCTCAGAATAGGTCAATAGATCAGCTGTAGTGAGATCAAGGTACTCTTATTAATTTTATTCCAATGACTAATTTCAATTCTCGTACAGATCTGTCTTAATTAACAGTAACTGCATACTGGGATTGTATTTTCTATTATATTGGTCGTTGTTATCGTAATCACTGTTTTTTTTTATTTTCTATTATGTGTTTGTGCCTAATCATGAGTTTGTTTGATTCATATGTCTGTATTGATCTTCCCCCTTCCCCCCCTCCTTGATAAACCCGTCTTGTATATACATCCCAGCAGATGGAGAAGAAGGAGCCAAAGAACTTGTAAAATTATTGACTGATTCTTCTCTTATTCATGACCACTGGGAAAAACCAGATCAGATTGTACAAAAGTTGAGTTCACTGACGAAAATTGATTGTTATCCACATCTGCGAAAGGATTTCTGCCTCTAACAAACACTTCCATTGATAGCTTTCTTCTAAATATAATTCGTTGACAAGTAAGTTTTCCCTAAGAAACTGGTATACTTCTGGTACGGACGCTCTTTCATTGAAAACTACAGAATTGATTTTATGGTGGTTACACATAGATATTCCCCAATGTGATATTATTTTTAATAGAAATTGTGAGCAGCAGTTCTCATTTAACTGAAAATTGCCGAAGAGAAATATGTGATAAGTATTTATGTAATAGTTAGGTATAGCTAAGCTAAAGAAATTTCAGATCTTACAAGTTCCCCGTAGGGGGATAATGCCGTCAGTGTACCTCATGAGGTGCACTGTAGGCATTACTTAAGGTTTTTGCAGCGTCCCTTCTGCCCCCAGCTGCAACCGCTTTCATTCCTTTTACTGTACCTCCGTTCATATTGTCTTTCTTCCATCTCTCTTTCCATCCTCTTCTAACAAGTGATTCATAGTGCGGCTGCGAAGTTGTGCTTCTGTTATACCTTTCAAACCTTTTTACTGTCAGTTTCCGTTTCAGCGCTGAATGACCTCACAGGTCGCAGCGCTTGGCCTTTGGACTAAATCCTGTATTCTATCCTTCTATCTGTCTTACAAGTTAAGAAATAACAAGGCATGAGATGGTATAAAACACTACTTCAACAACTATAATGATGTAGTTGCTCTCCCGATGGAAGTTTGTAAACTAAATTACCACTACTCTTTGTGTATATTTTTTTATTTCTTTTAACCCTTTGTTCCGGCTGACCGTAATTCTTCGCAAGGCTTCTTTTATCTTATGCTAAAGTTGCCCAGAGGAAAACTTCGACAAAAGTAGAAAGTTTCGGGAATTCCTTCTTTTCTAATTCCAGCGGATGCATTATTCGCTTTTTATTTTATTTTTTTTTTTATGGCGGTGCATGAACAGCGTATGAGTTTGGTAATATCTGGTTTTGTTTGTGTGTGTGTGTGCGTGTGTTTATTTGCGTGTAAGTTGATGAATGTTATGTATTACCATCTATTATTATTATTATTATTATTATTATTATTATTATTATTATTATTATTATTATTATTATTCAGAGGATGAACCCTATTCACATGAAACAAGCCCACCACAGGGGTCATTGACCTGAAATTCAAACTTCTAAATAATTTGGTGTTCATTAGAAAGAAGTAACAGGAAAGTAATGAGAAATACAGATAGGTCACTTATTAAAAAAATAAAAAAATAAATAAACAAATTAATAGATAAAGAAATGAATTTAAGTAAATTATTAAAATACGAGGAGAATTGTATTTGGGTAGTATATAATTCTCAAAATTACATCACAGAAATTGCTTTTCTTCGAGATATCTCTTATTGTTTGTATATTTGTAATTGTTTGTATGTTTGTAACTTAATGTCTGCCATTAGAAATTTTCCTTGCCGTTTAGTCCCCCCTTTTTTTTAGTTTTATGTAAAAGAAAACTATCGTGCCAGCTTTGTCTGTCCGTCCGCACTTTTTCTGTCCGCCCTCAGATCTTAAAAACTACTGAGGCTAGAGGGCTGCAAATTGGTACGTTGATCATCCACCCCTCCAATCATCAAACATACCAAATTGCAACCCTCTAGCCTGAGTAGTTTTTAAAAATTT
Organism: Macrobrachium rosenbergii; assembly: GCF_040412425.1. NCBI lineage: Eukaryota > Metazoa > Arthropoda > Malacostraca > Decapoda > Palaemonidae > Macrobrachium > Macrobrachium rosenbergii. The sequence goes on along the minus strand of NC_089753.1, from coordinate 44,901,874 downwards.
TATTCAAGGTTAAAGTAAACTATAATCGTACGCCTGGCAACGCTATAGGACATGCCACCACTGGGCCGTGACTGAAAGCTTCATGGGCCGCTGCTCATACAGAATACTCGGGTGTGCAGAAGAAACTTCGAGGCATTTTTTACTTGTTTTTATAATGCCCCCAGTCAGTCTCTCAGCTTCTCTCTGACTATTAGCTTCTCTCTGACTATTTCCTCTTCCAGATTTTTTTTTTTTTTTGCTTCCATACTCTCGTTTTTTCCCTTTTTATATCACGCTACTTTCGTAATTTTCTCCGAACCCGTTTTGCAGAATTCAAACTGTCAAAAAAATATCTCGAGGATTCAAAAGGAAAGGCAGAAAAGAAAGAAGTGACTGAAATCGTTTTCCCTCGGCTTTCTATTATTATTAAAAAAATTGACTCAAAAGGAAGGAAATTACCGACGGTGCTTCACAAAACTAGAC